>NC_091172.1:42751871-42754371 GCF_040958095.1 Procambarus clarkii | reverse complement strand
GTCCCCTGGTGGGTTGAGTGTCTAAAAAGTTATAAACTTCAGCTACTGGAATAGGGTAGTCTGTGCATTAAGCATTTGGTACTAAGTTTTCCCATATAACAGGAACCGATGAAAGAGCATCCGAGGTCCCACACTATCTCATCGCCTGGGAGAGGATTGGAATTCTGGTTGGTTAAATACCCCAGAATTCCTACCTCTCTTATGGCTTTGAAGTATAGCGTAGTGGATACAGCATGCAACTGCCACCTTGTTGGCCAGTGTTCGAGTCCCCTGGTGGGTTGAGTGTCTAAAAAGTTATAAACTTCAGCTACTGGAATAGGGTAGTCTGTGCATTAAGCATTTGGCACTGAGTTTTCCCATATAACAGGAACCGATGAAAGAGCATCCGAGGTCCCACACTATCTCATCGCCTGGGAGAGGATTGGAATTCTGGTTGGTTAAATACCCCAGAATTCCTACCTCTCTTATGGCTTTGAAGTATAGCGTAGTGGATACAGCATGCAACTGCCACCTTGTTGGCCAGTGTTCGAGTCCCCTGGTGGGTTGAGTGTCTAAAAAGTTATAAACTTCAGCTACTGGAATAGGGTAGTCTGTGCATTAAGCATTTGGCACTGAGTTTTCCCATATAACAGGAACCGATGAAAGAGCATCCGAGGTCCCACACTATCTCATCGCCTGGGAGAGGATTGGAATTCTGGTTGGTTAAATACCCCAGAATTCCTACCTCTCTTATGGCTTTGAAGTATAGCGTAGTGGATACAGCATGCAACTGCCACCTTGTTGGCCAGTGTTCGAGTCCCCTGGTGGGTTGAGTGTCTAAAAAGTTATAAACTTCAGCTACTGGAATAGGGTAGTCTGTGCATTAAGCATTTGGCACTGAGTTTTCCCATATAACAGGAACCGATGAAAGAGCATCCGAGGTCCCACACTATCTCATCGCCTGGGAGAGGATTGGAATTCTGGTTGGTTAAATACCCCAGAATTCCTACCTCTCTTATGGCTTTGAAGTATAGCGTAGTGGATACAGCATGCAACTGCCACCTTGTTGGCCAGTGTTCGAGTCCCCTGGTGGGTTGAGTGTCTAAAAAGTTATAAACTTCAGCTACTGGAATAGGGTAGTCTGTGCATTAAGCATTTGGCACTGAGTTTTCCCATATAACAGGAACCGATGAAAGAGCATCCGAGGTCCCACACTATCTCATCGCCTGGGAGAGGATTGGAATTCTGGTTGGTTAAATACCCCAGAATTCCTACCTCTCTTATGGCTTTGAAGTATAGCGTAGTGGATACAGCATGCAACTGCCACCTTGTTGGCCAGTGTTCGAGTCCCCTGGTGGGTTGAGTGTCTAAAAAGTTATAAACTTCAGCTACTGGAATAGGGTAGTCTGTGCATTAAGCATTTGGCACTGAGTTTTCCCATATAACAGGAACCGATGAAAGAGCATCCGAGGTCCCACACTATCTCATCGCCTGGGAGAGGATTGGAATTCTGGTTGGTTAAATACCCCAGAATTCCTACCTCTCTTATGGCTTTGAAGTATAGCGTAGTGGATACAGCATGCAACTGCCACCTTGTTGGCCAGTGTTCGAGTCCCCTGGTGGGTTGAGTGTCTAAAAAGTTATAAACTTCAGCTACTGGAATAGGGTAGTCTGTGCATTAAGCATTTGGCACTGAGTTTTCCCATATAACAGGAACCGATGAAAGAGCATCCGAGGTCCCACACTATCTCATCGCCTGGGAGAGGATTGGAATTCTGGTTGGTTAAATACCCCAGAATTCCTACCTCTCTTATGGCTTTGAAGTATAGCGTAGTGGATACAGCATGCAACTGCCACCTTGTTGGCCAGTGTTCGAGTCCCCTGGTGGGTTGAGTGTCTAAAAAGTTATAAACTTCAGCTACTGGAATAGGGTAGTCTGTGCATTAAGCATTTGGCACTGAGTTTTCCCATATAACAGGAACCGATGAAAGAGCATCCGAGGTCCCACACTATCTCATCGCCTGGGAGAGGATTGGAATTCTGGTTGGTTAAATACCCCAGAATTCCTACCTCTCTTATGGCTTTGAAGTATAGCGTAGTGGATACAGCATGCAACTGCCACCTTGTTGGCCAGTGTTCGAGTCCCCTGGTGGGTTGAGTGTCTAAAAAGTTATAAACTTCAGCTACTGGAATAGGGTAGTCTGTGCATTAAGCATTTGGCACTGAGTTTTCCCATATAACAGGAACCGATGAAAGAGCATCCGAGGTCCCACACTATCTCATCGCCTGGGAGAGGATTGGAATTCTGGTTGGTTAAATACCCCAGAATTCCTACCTCTCTTATGGCTTTGAAGTATAGCGTAGTGGATACAGCATGCAACTGCCACCTTGTTGGCCAGTGTTCGAGTCCCCTGGTGGGTTGAGTGTCTAAAAAGTTATAAACTTCAGCTACTGGAATAGGGTAGTCTGTGCATTAAGCATTTGGCACTGAGTTTTCCCATATAACAGGAACCGATGAAAG
>NC_091172.1:42691871-42746871 GCF_040958095.1 Procambarus clarkii | reverse complement strand
CGTGCAAATTATACAAATAAGTGTAATACACTCTATAGTAAATCACTTCTTTTCTTCACCTTAAAAGTACGAAAATGAGTTTTGGAGAACTCCTATTCCAATTAAGCCCTGATGCTAAGAAAATAGTTAGAGGGATAGAAGCCCTAAACCAAAAAATAATAAATACAGAATATGCGGTCATATTCAATGAAACATGTTTGAAAGAAAACCTGCTGCCAGTATACACCAATATAAACCCACATGACCCAGCAGTCCGCAATACAGAGTTTACCTATAGGTATAGGCAAGAGCTCATTCGGCATCAACTAAACAAGAAGAAGGAAGCCCTCCAAACCTTTATAGAGCAGGCGGAGCATCTGTTAAACAAATGGACCCAGTACGACATCCCTATCCAACTCAAGCAAACCATCAACAGTGAACTATTTAACCTGAAACAACAACATAAAACTCTTGTAGAAACAAAGACACTCCGTAAGTTAACATCCCTAAACGGTGGACAGCTAAAAATCCCTCGTCCTAAAGATGGCTACTTTAACCTGACTTCTTATGATCTTACCCAGGACCAACGAGACCTCTTAAATCTTGGTCTAAATTGTCAATTCTTATCTAAACCAAAGATGCATCAAAAACGCCTGGAAATCGAAATGCTTCTGGACGATATCCATAAGCTAGAAGACAACAAAAAAGTCATCACCACGGACACACTTCAAGCTGAACTACTTGCAGAAGCAGGGAAAAAACGAGGAACATATTCATCTACAATCTTAACCCCACGACTCAAAGAAGCAGCGAAACAACTAAAAAAATCTGAAAGACGTAACAATAAGAAAAGCCGACAAAACAGCAGCATATGTATTGATTCCTACCCATGAATACATGAACAAAATTAGCGACATCCTAAGTGACGACTCCAAATTTCAACGAATCACGAGGAACCCCGTAGAAGACCTTAAGCGGAAAGTAAACAAAACAATTACAGCAATCAACGCAAAGAAAGGTAGTGTGCATTTCAATAAACTTCAAGGCGACTATGGCTTAGGATATGCCTACGGCAATGTTAAGACGCATAAACCAGGTAACCCACTACGCCCTATAATCAGCCAAATACCAACCCCAACTTATCACCTGGCAAAGAAACTCAATGAACTCCTAACTCCATACACTCCAAGTAAGTTTAGTCTACAATCATCAGCAGATTTCCTAGAATTGATCAAATCTACCCAGCCCGATGGAATCATCGCTTCCCTGGACGTTGAATCCCTTTTTACCAACGTCCCAGTCGACACAACCATAGGAATGATACTGGACAGAGTATACAGAGACGAGAGCACCCCCAAATTAGACATACCTGAGCCACACTTGAAAAGTCTTCTCGAAGCATGTACAAAGGAAGCCCATTTCATCAGTCCACAAGGAGACATGTATTTACAAATAGACGGAGTAGCAATGGGCTCCCCCTTAGGAGTTTTATTTGCTAATTTTTATATGGGAACCATCGAAGATAGGGTCTTCAGTAGCAGACAAAAACCAACTGTATACTGCCGTTATGTAGATGACATATTTGTAATAGTAAAAGACTCAGATGAACTAATTGACCTAAAAAGACACCTAGAGAGAGAGTCAGTACTCCGATTTACACATGAAAATAGTGAAAATAACAGTCTGCCATTCTTGGATGTACTAATAACAAAAACAGGAACCTCTTTAAGCACCAACGTATATACCAAGCCCACCAACATAGGATTATGCCTGAACGGTAGAAGTGAGTGCCCCCAAAGATACAAAGCCAGTGTTCTCAATGCTTATATTCGTCGAGCGCTTACCCACTGCTCTGAATGGAGCAACGTGAGTAGAGAGTTTGAAAGAGGAACTCAGGTATTGGTGAACAACGGATATAGCAACGCGGAAATAAACGCTGCTATAAGAAGACACTTGGACCGTTGGTATAATTCAGAACCTAGAACAGAAACCACAACACCCCCAATAAAATTATATTACAAATCAACCATGCACAGTGAACATATAAAAGAGGAAAGAATAATGAAAGAAATAATCCGTAAAGGAGTAAAAAGCACTACTCCTAACCAAAACATAAACCTCATAATATTCTACAAAACCAAGAAGACTTCCGAACTCCTTATCAAAAACAGCCTGAAGCCGACGGAGAACCCTCTACAGCAGTCAAGCGTTGTATACATGTACACTTGCCCCCACGAAGGATGTAACCTTCAATGTAAGTACATAGGTATGACGTCGACCAAGCTGACGAGGCGTTTGACATGCCATCTTCAATCTGGTGCCCCTAGGAATCACATGAGACAAGCCCATGACATTACTCTAACAAGAGAAATGTTGAACAAGAATACTTGCATAATAGACAAAACCCAAGATTCAAGAAGATTACAAATTCTTGAGGCAATTCACATAAGAATAGAGCGACCTACCATGAACACCCAAATCACGGAACTATTTACTCTACCCACCATGAGAGTAAGGACAAGACAAGAACATATCGATGCCAACACAGAAGACAATGTCCAACATAACAGGCCAATTACACTGGATTAATCTTTGTGTTTGGATAGGAGATGCCTCATATGGGCCAATAAGCCTTCTGCAGCCCCTATGTTTATCCCTTATGTATCCCCCCATGTTTTTCACCTTCATTGTATTATCACCTGACCTAATGCGGGTATAAAATCAACTAGTATTGTAAGATCTGTTCACTTGAGAATGAACCATGGAGGTTCGAAACGTCGTGCAAATTATACAAATAAGTGTAATACACTCTATAGTAAATCACTTCTTTTCTTCACCTTAAAAGTACGAAAATGAGTTTTGGAGAACTCCTATTCCAATTAAGCCCTGATGCTAAGAAAATAGTTAGAGGGATAGAAGCCCTAAACCAAAAAATAATAAATACAGAATATGCGGTCATATTCAATGAAACATGTTTGAAAGAAAACCTGCTGCCAGTATACACCAATATAAACCCACATGACCCAGCAGTCGCAATACAGAGTTTACCTATAGGTATAGGCAAGAGCTCATTCGGCATCAACTAAACAAGAAGAAGGAAGCCCTCCAAACCTTTATAGAGCAGGCGGAGCATCTGTTAAACAAATGGACCCAGTACGACATCCCGATCCAACTCAAGCAAACCATCAACAGTGAACTATTTAACCTGAAACAACAACATAAGACTCTTGTAGAAACAAAGACACTCCGTAAGTTAACATCCCTAAACGGTGGACAGCTAAAAATCCCTCGTCCTAAAGATGGCTACTTTAACCTGACTTCTTATGATCTTACCCAGGACCAACGAGACCTCTTAAATCTTGGTCTAAATTGTCAATTCTTATCTAAACCAAAGATGCATCAAAAGCGCCTGGAAATCGAAATGCTTCTGGACGATATCCATAAGCTAGAAGACAACAAAAAAGTCATCACCACGGACACACTTCAAGCTGAACTACTTGCAGAAGCAGGGAAAAAACGAGGAACATATTCATCTACAATCTTAACCCCACGACTCAAAGAAGCAGCGAAACAACTAAAAAAATCTGAAAGACGTAACAATAAGAAAAGCCGACAAAACAGCAGCATATGTATTGATTCCTACCCATGAATACATGAACAAAATTAGCGACATCCTAAGTGACGACTCCAAATTTCAACGAATCACGAGGAACCCCGTAGAAGACCTTAAGCGGAAAGTAAACAAAACAATTACAGCAATCAACGCAAAGAAAGGTAGTGTGCATTTCAATAAACTTCAAGGCGACTATGGCTTAGGATATGCCTACGGCAATGTTAAGACGCATAAACCAGGTAACCCACTACGCCCTATAATCAGCCAAATACCAACCCCAACTTATCACCTGGCAAAGAAACTCAATGAACTCCTAACTCCATACACTCCAAGTAAGTTTAGTCTACAATCATCAGCAGATTTCCTAGAATTGATCAAATCTACCCAGCCCGATGGAATCATCGCTTCCCTGGACGTTGAATCCCTTTTTACCAACGTCCCAGTCGACACAACCATAGGAATGATACTGGACAGAGTATACAGAGACGAGAGCACCCCCAAATTAGACATACCTGAGCCACACTTGAAAAGTCTTCTCGAAGCATGTACAAAGGAAGCCCCTTTCATCAGTCCACAAGGAGACATGTATTTACAAATAGACGGAGTAGCAATGGGCTCCCCCTTAGGAGTTTTATTTGCTAATTTTTATATGGGAACCATCGAAGATAGGGTCTTCAGTAGCACACAAAAACCAACTGTATACTGCCGTTATGTAGATGACATATTCGTAATAGTAAAAGACTCAGATGAACTAATTGACCTAAAAAGACACCTAGAGAGTCAGTACTCCGATTTACACATGAAAATAGTGAAAATAATAGTCTGCCATTCTTGGATGTACTAATAACAAAAACAGGAACCTCTTTAAGCACCAACGTATATACCAAGCCCACCAACATAGGATTATGCCTGAACGGTAGAAGTGAGTGCCCCCAAAGATACAAAGCCAGTGTTCTCAATGCTTATATTCGTCGAGCGCTTACCCACTGCTCTGAATGGAGCAACGTGAGTAGAGAGTTTGAAAGAGTAACTCAGGTATTGGTGAACAACGGATATAGCAACGCGGAAATAAACGCTGCTATAAGAAGACACTTGGACCGTTGGTATAATTCAGAACCTAGAACAGAAACCACAACACCCCCAATAAAATTGTATTACAAAACAACCATGCACAGTGAACATATAAAAGAGGAAAGAATAATGAAAGAAATAATCCGTAAAGGAGTAAAAAGCACTACTCCTAACCAAAACATAAACCTGATAATATTCTACAAAACCAAGAAGACTTCCGAACTCCTTATCAAAAACAGCCCGAAGCCGACGGAGAACCCTCTACAGCAGTCAAGCGTTGTATACATGTACACTTGCCCCCACGAAGGATGTAACCTTCAATGTAAGTACATAGGTATGACGTCGACTAAGCTGACGAGGCGTTTGACATGCCATCTTCAATCTGGTGCCCCTAGGAATCACATGAGACAAGCCCATGACATTACTCTAACAAGAGAAATGTTGAACAAGAATACTTGCATAATAGACAAAACCCAAGATTCAAGAAGATTACAAATTCTTGAGGCAATTCACATAAGAATAGAGCGACCTACCATGAACACCCAAATCACGGAACTATTTACTCTACCCACCATGAGAGTAAGGACAAGACAAGAACATATCGATGCCAACACAGAAGACAATGTCCAACATAACAGGCCAATTACACTGGATTAATCTTTGTGTTTGGATAGGAGATGCCTCATATGGGCCAATAAGCCTTCTGCAGCCCCTATGTTTATCCCTTATGTATCCCCCCATGTTTTTCACCTTCATTGTATTATCACCTGACCTAATGCGGGTATAAAATCAACTAGTATTGTAAGATCTGTTCACTTGAGAATGAACCATGGAGGTTCGAAACGTCGTGCAAATTATACAAATAAGTGTAATACACTCTATAGTAAATCACTTCTTTTCTTCACCTTAAAAGTACGAAAATGAGTTTTGGAGAACTCCTATTCCAATTAAGCCCTGATGCTAAGAAAATAGTTAGAGGGATAGAAGCCCTAAACCAAAAAATAATAAATACAGAATATGCGGTCATATTCAATGAAACATATATATATATATATATATATATATATATATATATATATATATATATATATATATATATATATATATATATATATATATATATATATATATATATATATATATATATATATATATATATATATATATATATATATATATATATATACAGCCAGCCCCTTAACATTCACTCACTCAATGATAGAAGGTTTGCCCATAAAGAGTCACCACCTACTCTTAAAGGGTAAGCAGTTTTTCCCTTATGAATATACCACAAAAATCAGCTGCTTTAATGACACAACACTCCCTCCTATTGAAATGTTCTACAGCTCCCTAAACAAATCAGGTATAACTTTGGAAGAATATAATCATTCTAAATTAGTATGGGAGGCTACAGGGTGTAGGACATTAAAATACTACATCCTCATTTGTTTGAGGTGTGATGTAGGATTACTGGCTGACATTTTTACACACCACAGGGCAATTCTAAATGATATATATTCTTTAGAATTGACACACTATTGTAGCCTCCCAGGGTACTCCTACGACTGCTTCCTGAAAAGTAGCAAAATATCATTGGAGTTAAGTGCAGATGTGACGTTGCACAATTTCTTATCACAAAACATACGAGGGGGTTTTACAACTGCAGTTAGGAGTTATGTCAGAGCTAACAACCGCTATGTCAACCCATCTTTTAACCCCCAGGAGGATAGGTCTTCATTCTTACTCTATCTAGATTTCAACTCCCTCTACGGGAGTTGTATTACTAAGAAATTGCCCTATGGGGGACTAAGGAGACTATCATCTGATGAGATGAACTCCTTCATTAGTGGAGGGAAGATAATGACAGAACAGCCATTCTCTTCTAACAAAGGGTACTGGCTCTTAATTGACACCAAACACACAAGACCTGAAATAGCTAGACTAACAGACGATCTACCCCTTTGTTTACACCATAGGGGGATAAGTATAGAGGATATCTCACCATTTAGTAGGGGACTTCTGGAAACAAATATTACAAATCTCCCTAAAAAAAATATTAAACTGGTTGGAGATCATCTCCCCAAGAAACATTATTTCATATCTCTTGACCTTTTACAACTATTTATTGAGATAGGACTTGAAGTGGAAACTATACATGCAATTTACGAGTTCAGTCAGTCAGATTTTATGGCAGAATTTGTTAACACCAACGTTAACAATAGAAATGCCTCCACCAGTAACGATAGGAAAACACTCTTCAAATTACTGACGAACAGTGTTTTTGGTAAAACACTACTGAACCCAGCCCGTTATGCCATTGACACCAAACTAGTGACTTCAGCTAGGGTCTTTTTACGAGAGGTGAAGAATCCATGCTTTAAACGTATGGTGCATTTAGGTGACAATAAATTATTGTCTGTCAGTTCCAGACCATTCATTAAAATTACTCATCCTAATTACATTGGGTTCCAGATTCTTGAGCTAGCAAAATACAGTTTGTACCATTTTTGGTACAGGGTACTTAAGAACCACTATTCAGATAGGGTACAACTGCTGCATAGTGATACAGACAGTTTCATTTTCAGCTTACTAGCTGAAGATGTCTTTAATGAGATGGGGAAAGAACCCCTTAGTTTGTGGATGGATACGAGTAATTTTCCTGAAACTCACCCCTTGTATGATCCTTCTAAAAAGGGTGTTTTAGGGCTGTTAAAGTCAGAGGTATCAGATAAACACATCCTTCAAGTTGTGGCACTCAAGCCCAAAATGTATAGTGTGCTTTTGCTTGACAATAAAAATTCCATCACCGCTAAGGGTATTCCCCGAGCTGTGCAAAGATCTTTAACACATAACCACTTTAATGAAATCTAGTTTTGGATATGTTGGGTCAGATTAGGTTAGGTGAGGTTGTCTAGGGTAGGATGCAATAGGTGAAAACTTGGCTAAAAATGGGCTTTGGCTTTGCTATGATACAAAACATTTTGGTATATTTGGTGGAAATTGTCTTAAATTAGGTGGGATAACTTAAATTTCACCAACTTTAATCAAATCTAGCTGAGGATCTGCTAGGTCAGGTTAGGTAAGGTTGTGTAGGGTAGGTTGGAATAGGTGAAAATGTTGGTAAAATGGGCTTTGTCTGTGCTATGTTACATAAAATTATTGGTATATTTTATCGAAATTGCCTTAAATTAGGTTGAATTTAGGTGGGATAGTTCAAATTTCGCCAACTTTAATCAAATCTAGCTTTGAATATGCTAGGCCAGGTTACGTGAGGGTATGTAGGGTAGGATATGTAATATCTTAGAGGTAATGAACTAGCACGTTCATAAACAGTGTAAAAATACCTATTTGGGTGTTTGAGCTATAGCCAAATCATGTAAAGCATGGACAGAGGTGACATAGGCTTGTATGTGAGGATATGAGATGCTCATATTTAGTTAGCTTACCTTTTACTAGATTGAATTTGGTTAAATTTGTGTAGTATAAGTACAATTTGTGATAGATTTATATGAATTTAGATTTTATTAGGATGCATTTTGATGGGTTATAGTAAATTTGCTTAAATTATCTTAGAAATTTCTGCCTTCATAACATAACTAATCATAACTAAGTCTAGAACCAATAAGTAAGTTGGATGGTTTGCTTAAATTTAATATGGATGCCATGATAGGAGAGGATGTAACAAGGGGGAATTAATAAGGTATTAAACACAATGAACAAGCGCCAGATGAATAATTTAGCACTAATAATGTTGAAACATTGATGGAAAATGTATGTGTGTTTTATACTGAGCTCATAGGAAGTCAGATGTACCATTCATATATGTGAAATACTGACTTTTGGGGAGTTGGTTAAGCTCAGCATATTGTAAATGACGTACTAATCATACATAGACAAATTTTATGCAAATTGAGTATTGTTTGACAAAGTTGGGTGTGATTATATTTGTACATATAGCACAATTATTTTACTTGTGCAATTTGTGTATTAATTGTGCATGTTATGTATTTTGCATAAGCTGTATGATGATTGCACTTATGTATTCATTAAATTCATCCAAATTGTGTATTGTTTGTGCAAGTTGTGTATTAATTATACATGTTTTGTATGTGTATTTGTGGAATTGTGTAGTTGTTTATTTAATGTATATGCACTAGTTATGTAATTGTTAATATTTCGCCTAGCTGTGTATTGATTATATTTTGTGCAAGTTGTGTAATAATTGTGTACTTGTTGTAATTATATTTTTGTGATTTGGGTATTTGTGATAATTGCGAATTTACATATTTTGGCCAGTTACGTATTTGTACGTATTAGTACTGGATATGTATTTGATTGTATTTATGCAAGTTGTGTAATAATAATTATGAAAGATGTAAAATATTTGTGCAATTTATGTAATAATTGCGCATGTTGTGTATGTGGACGAAGTGTGTATTTACACCTGTTGTGCATTGATTGTCAATGCACAAGATATGTAATTATATAGCAAGTTTGCTTGCATTAATTGTGCAAAGATATGTAATAATTACACAATTTGAGTAATAATTGTCCATGTTTTATAATGTTTTGTGTGAAGAGTGCATCTACGCAAGTTGGGTTTTTAATTTGCTGAAGTGGAACTGGTGCAACTGTATTTTTGTGCTATACATATGATATATATTATATATATATATATATATATATATATATATATATATATATATATATATATATATATATATATATATATATATATATATATATATATATATATATATATATGTATATATATATATATATATATATATATATATATATGTATATATATATATATATATATATATATATATATGTATATATATATATATATATATATATATATATATATATATATATATATATATATATATACAAAATTGAGTAATTGTGTAAGTTATATATATGTAATCTGAAAAAAATAAATCTTCATGTGCACGTGTGGAAGAGTATTTTGGTTTATCAGAGAATGTGTGGGTATTTTGTGAAAACTATGTTTGTGAAATTGTGTAATTTTAGTGAAAGCGCATTTTGATTGTCTAAATGTAAAAACAATTACTTTATTTGTGCAAATATCATACTTTGTGTAAATGTTATACTTTGAGCGTTCATGTAATATTTGTGTAAATGGTATATTTTTGTGTGTGTATTTTGTATGTATATGACATACTATATCTATAAACGACACATTTTATGTGTGAATGGCATATTATGAGTGAAAATAATACATTTTGTGCATAAAGGGCATATTTGTTGTGTAAATGTTGTATTTTCTGTGTAAATGAATTTAGTGTGGAAATGCTTTGTGCGTAAATGCTATCTTGAGTGTTCCCTTTACCACACCCTAGTGATAAAGGGAGCAATGGTTGATAACACCACACCCTGGTGATACTGAGAACAATGGTTGATAAAACCACACCCTCGTGATACTGGGAACACTGGTTGATAACACTACACCCTGGTGATACTGGGAACAATGGTTGATAACACCACACCCTGGTGATACTGGGAATAATGGTTGAAAACACCACACCCTGGTGATACTTGGGATAATTACTGATAACGCCACATCCTGGTGTCGCTGGGAATAATAGTTATTTACATGATTTCATCGTGTGATTACGATTAAATTGTATATGTTGTTCTTTTTGACACATTGTAAATGTTCTTTTGACATAATATACGACGTAGAAATCCGTTGGCGTTCAAGATATTCGTTGAGCTTATTACATACGACTGGGGAAGGATTTCGGCGAGATCAACTGGGCGCACTCAACCTCTCGCTACATTATTCCATTCTCTAGATTCAACATACAACATTTGTACCTGCGTTATATATTCGATTCATGAGCCAACTGTTCCTACTTGTTTAACTAAATCATGTGATAATGAACATAAATTTAAAATTTGTACTAAACTCTCTGAATGAGGAAATGAGAACTCTGTATGAATGGAATAAAAACCATCAAAGTTTTCCTAAAATAAAATAAAGCCTTAAGATATCATAAAGGTGTAATGGAGGCAAAAATAAATTTAATTTTTTTATTTTAGTCTTTACAGTTGAAGATTTGATTCAATAAATTTGCAGATGCATTGAAAAAGATATAACTCGCAAAGTTAGGCATAACTCAGGATATCTATAAGCAAAAAAGATGTAACTGAAAAAGTTAAGCATAACTCAGGATATCTATAAACCAAAAATATAACTTACAAAGTTAAACATAACTCAGAATATTTTTAAACTCACAAGAAAAACAGGAACTCCAGTCCCAGTTGGAGTATTTATAAACATTCAGAAAAGGTTTGACATTAGCATAGTAAGCCCAGTCAAATATTAATAAGTCACTAGAGGCATGCAGGCCGCCTGAATCATGGAGGGCTGCAAACGTGACTACTGGGATTCCGGGGATCACTGTCCTTGCGGCTCGGTCTGTGACCTGGCCTCTGACAACGTGGTGATACTTCTGGTACAGTTGGATGAAGGTCACATCCACCACCTATCGACCAGTTAGTTAAATGTCCATAGTGGGGAAGTTGCTTGAAACAATAACTGAATATAGTATTGAAGTTAGTCTTGAGGAACACAGTAAACGTCGCAGCTGTTGGCAGGGACCTAGTTCCTCACAATACGATAGATGTACACCACTGCATCACACGTATTGTCATAGTTTGGCACCACCGTCCTTACTTCCTGTTGAACACAAAAACGCAAAAGTTTACCTTTTGACAGTAAATGATATGAGAACATTACTCTGGTAACAAAGTCAATTGGATAGAGGTAGAGTGTTAAGGGAAAACTTATACCTGAACCTGAATGTTCTAATTTCATCAACACAAGACAGAACACGAAACAATGGGTATTGAATAGAAGTGTTTGTAGAAAGCCTATTGGTCCATAGTTCTTGATGCTTCTATATTGGAGCGGAGTCTTGAGGTGGGTAGAATATAGTTGTGCATTAATTGGCTTTTGATTGCTGGTGTTGACTTCTTGATGTGTAGTGCCTCGCAAACGTCAAGCCGCCTGCCATCGCTGTATCTATCGATGATTTCTGTGTTGTTTACTAAGGATTTCTCTGGCGATGGTTTGGTTGTGGGAAGAGATTATATGTTCCTTAATGGAGCCCTGTTGCTTATGCATCGTTAAACGCCTAGAAAGAGATGTTGTTGTCTTGCCTATATACTGGGTTTTTTGGAGCTTACAGTCCCCAAGAGGGCATTTGAAGGCATAGACGACGTTAGTCTCTTTTAAAGCGTTCTGTTTTGTGTCTGGAGAGTTTCTCATGAGTAGGCTGGCCGTTTTTCTGGTTTTATAGAAAATCGTCAGTTGTATCCTCTGATTTTTGTCTGTAGGGATAACGTTTCTATTACAATATCTTTCAGGACCCTTTCCTCCGTTTCATGAGCTGTGGAAAAGAAGTTCCTGTAAAATAGTCTAATAGGGGGTATAGGTGTTGTGTTAGTTGTCTCTTCAGAGGTTGCATGGCGTTTCACTTTCCTTCTTATGATGTCTTCGACGAAACCATTGGAGAAGCCGTTGTTGACTAGGACCTGATTACTTTACTTAATAATTTACTTAGTAACTCTGCAAATAGCACATCCTGGCTGACTTTACTTAATAATTTACTTAGTAACTCTGCAAATAGCACATCCTGGCTGACTTTACTTAATAATTTACTTAGTAACTCTGCAAATAGCACATCCTGGCTGACTTTACTTAATAAACAACACAGAAATCATCGATAGATACAGCGATAGCAGGCGGCTTGACGTTTGCGAGGCACTACACATCAAGAAGTCAACACCAGCAATCAACAGCCAATTAATGCACAACTATATTCTACCCACCTCAAGACTCCGCTCCAATATAGAAGCATCAAGAAATATGGACCAATAGGCTTTCTACAAACACTTCTATTCAATACCCATTGTTTCGTGTTTTGTCTTGTGTTGATGAAATTAATACCCTATTAATACCACCTCTTGTTCTGTCTTGTGTTGATAAAATTAATACCCTATTAATGCCACCTCACCCCATCCACCTCACTCAAATGTAGATATAAAATCGGAGATGCGTAAGTTCTATTCAGTTGTGTATTTGTAAACTAAAGTCTTTGAAAATGTAATAAGTTTTACGAAACGCGCTCGTGTCGCGTCAGACTAGAAATAAAAATGAATTTTGGAGAATTGATTTTTGATTTACCTCCAACAGTGAAAAGAAATGTACGAAAGATTGAGAAAATTCGTGTTAGAATTATTAATCTTACTTTTTCGGTCATATTTAATAATATATATATATATATATATATATATATATATATATATATATATATATATATATATATATATATATATATATATATATATATATATATATATATATATATATACATATATATATATATTATTAAATATGACCGAAAAAGTAAGATTAATAATTCTAACACGAATTTTCTCAATCTTTCGTACATTTCTTTTCACTGTTGGAGGTAAATCAAAAATCAATTTTCCAAAATTCATTATTGGAATATATATTCCAATATATATATTCCAATATATATATATATATTGGAATATAATTCATTATATATATATATATATATATATATATATATATATATATATATATATATATATATATATATATGTATATATATATATATATATATATATATATATATATATATGTATATATATATATATATATATATATATATATATATATATATATATATATATATATATATATATATATATATATATTAGTATATTTTGGTAGCAGTCTTTCCTGTAGACATATATTATTAAATATGACCGAAAAAGTAAGATTAATAATTCTAACACGAATTTTCTCAATCTTTCGTACATTACGCTTCACTGTTGGAGGTAAATCAAAAATCACTTCTCCAAAATTCATTTTTATTTCTAGTCTGACGCGACACGGGCGCGTTTCGTAAAACTTATTACATTTTCAAAGACTTCACAAATACACAACTGATTAGAACTTATGTCTCTCTGATATTATATCTACATTTGAGTGAGGTGGGAAGGGTGATGTGGCATTAACACAAGACAGAACAGGAGGGGATATTAATAGGGTATTAAAAGTATCAACACAAGACAGAACAGAAACAATGGGTATTGAATAGAAGTGTTTGTAGAAAGCCTATTGGTCCATATTTCTTGATGCTTCTATATTGGAGCGGAGTCTTGAGGTGGGTAGAATATAGTTGTGCAATAATTGGCTGTTGATTGCTGGTGTTGACTTCTTGATGTGTAGTGCCTCGCAAACGTCAAGCCGCCTGCTATCGCTGTATCTATCGATAATTTCTGTGTTGTTTACTAGTATTTCTCTGGCGATGGTTTGGTTATGGGAAGAGATTATATGTTCCTTAATGGAGCCCTGTTGCTTATGCATCGTTAAACGCCTAGAAAGAGATGTTGTTGTCTTGCCTATATACTGGGTTTTTTGGAGCTTACAGTCCCCAAGTGGGCATTTGAAGGCATAGACGACGTTAGTCTCTTTTAAAGCGTTCTGTTTTGTGTCTGGAGAGTTTCTCATGAGTAGGCTGGCCGTTTTTCTGGTTTTATAGTAAATCGTCAGTTGTATCCTCTGATTTTTGTCTGTAGGGATAACGTTTCTATTAACAATATCTTTCAGGACCCTTTCCTCCGTTTTATGAGCTGTGGAAAAGAAGTTCCTGTAAAATAGTCTAATAGGGGGTATAGGTGTTGTGTTAGTTGTCTCTTCAGAGGTTGCATGGCTTTTCACTTTCCTTCTTATGATGTCTTCGATGAAACCATTGGAGAAGCCGTTATTGACTAGGACCTGCCTTACCCTACAGAGTTCTTCGTCGACTTGCTTCCATTCTGAGCTGTGGCTGAGAGCACGGTCGACGTATGCGTTAACAACACTCCTCTTGTACCTGTCGGGGCAGTCGCTGTTGGCATTTAGGCACATTCCTATGTTTGTTTCCTTAGTGTAGACTGCAGTGTGGAAACCTCCGCCCTTTTCCATGACTGTTACATCTAGAAAAGGCAGCTTCCCATCCTTTTCCGTCTCGTAAGTGAAACGCAGCACGGAATGAATTTTGGAGAAGTGATTTTTTATTTACCTCCAACAGGGAAGCGTAATGTACGAAAGATTGAGAAAATTCGTGTTAGAATTATTAATCTTACTTTTTCGGTCATATTTAATAATATATATATATATATATATATATATATATATATATATATATATATATATATATATATATATATATATATATATATATATATATTGTTAAATATGACCAAAAAAGCAAGATTAGATTAATAATTCTAACACGAATTTTCTCTATGATTCTTATATTTTTTTCACTGTTGATGGTAACTGAAAAATCAATTCTCCAAAATTAATTTTTATTTCTAGTCTGATGGGACACTTGAGCGCGTTTCGTAAAACTTATTACATTTTCAAAGACTTTAGTTTACACACACACAACTATAACTGAATAGAGCTTAAACATCTTCGATTTTTTATACCTGCATTTGGGTGAGGTGATATGTTAAAACAGTTTTGGATGAGGTGAAAACAAACTTTCAACACAAGACAGAACACGAAACAATGGGTATTGAAGGTAAGAATGGAAATCATTGCAGAGGGCTTATTGGCCCATATTTCTTGGTGCTTCTATATTGGAGCAGAGTCTTGAAGGGGGTAGAATATAGTTGTGCATTAATTGGCAGTTGATTGCTGGTGTTGACTTCTTGATGTGTAGTGCCTCGCAGATGTCAAGCCGCCTGCTATCGCTGTATCTATCAATGATTTCTGTGTTGTTTGCTAAGATTTCTCTGGTGATGGTTTGGTTGTGGGAAGAGATTATATGTTCCTTAATGGAGCCCTGTTGCTTATGCATCGTTAAACGCCTGGAAAGAGCTGTTGTCTTGCCTATACACTGAGTTTTTTGAGGCTTACAGTCCCCAGGAGGGCATTTGAAGGCATAGACGACGTTGGTCTCTTTTAAAGCGTTCTGCTTTGTGTCTGGAGAGTTTCTCATGAGTAAACTGGCCGTTTTCTTGGTTTTATAGTAAATCGTCAGTAGCTGTGGAAAAGAAGTTCCTGTAAAATAGTCTAATAGGGGGTATAGGTGTTGTGTTAGCTGTCTTTTCAGAGGTTGCATGGCGTTTCACTTTCCTTCTTATGATGTCTTCAATGAAACCATTAGAGAAGCCGTTGTTGAATAGGACCTGCCTTACCCTATTGAGTTCTTCGTCGACTTGCTTCCATCCTGAGCTGTGGCTGAGAGCACGGTCGACATAAGCGTTAACAACACTCCTCTTGTACCTGTCTGGGCAGTCACTGTTGGCATTTAGGTACATTTCTATGTTTGTTTCCTTAGTGTAGACTGCAGTGTGGAAACCTCCAATCCTTTCCATGACTGTTACATCTACAAAGGGCAGCTTCCCATCTTTCTCCATCTCGTAAGTGAAACACAACACATAATTCTGCTCAAATGCCACCTTCAGCTCCTGCAGATGTTTGACATCAGGTACCTGTGTAAAAATGTCGTCAACATACCTGCAGTATATGGCCGGTTTCAAGTTCATGTTGACTAAGACTTTTTGCTCAATGGTACTCATGTAGAAGTTTGCAAACAGGACACTTAAGGGAGAACCCATGGCGACCCCATCAAGCTTGGAGTAGTTTCCTTAGAATGTTTTCTGGTATCTCAAGAAGAGTAGAGGACGGATCACGATACACTCTGTCCGCTATCATCCCGATTGTTTCATCCACAGGTACGTTGGTAAACAGTGATTCTACGTCCAATGAGGCTCTTATTCCTGTGGCCCGTGTTCCCCGCAGTAAGTCAACAAATTCCTTTGGAGACTTCAGGCTGAAGGCGCAAGGGACATAAGGAGTCAGCAAGCCGTTGAGTCGTTTCGCCAGTCTGTACATGGGTGTGGGTATCTGGCTGATGATTGGCCGAAGTGGGTTTCCAGGCTTATGTGTCTTGACATTTCCATACGCATATCCAGGTTTATATTCCCCAATAATCTTTGGCAGGTGGAGTCCGGATTTCTTGGCGTTCACAGATCCGGACACCACCTGCCAAAAATTATTGGGGAATATAATCCTGGATACGCGTATGGACATGTCATGGAGGTTTCCACACTGCAGTCTACACTAAGGAAACAAACATAGGAATGTGCCTCAATGCCAACAGTTACTGCCCAGACAGGTACAAGAGGAGTGTTGTTAACGCTTACGTCGACCGTGCTCTCAGCCACAGCTCAGGATGGAAGCAAGTCGATGAAGAACTCTGCAGCGTAAGGCAGGTCCTAGTTAACAAAGGCTTCTCCAATGGTTTCGTTGAAGACATCATAAGAAGGAAGGTTAAACGCCATGCAACCACTGAAGAGACAACAAACACAACACCTGTACCCCCTATTAGACTATTTTACAGGAACTTCTTTTCCACAGCTCATAAAACGGAGGAAGGGGTCCTGAAAGATATTGTTAATAGAAACGTTATCCCAACAGACAAAAATCAGAAGTTACAATTGACGATTTACTATAAAACCAAAAAAACGGCCAACCTACTCATGAGAAACTCTCCAGACACAAAGCAGAACGCTTTAAAAGAGAACATATAATCTCTTCCCACAACCAGACCATCACCAGAGAAGTCTTAACAAAAAACACAGAAATCATCGATAGATACAGCAATAGCAGGCGGCTTGATATCTGCAAGGCACTACACATTAAGAAGTCGACACCAGCAATCAACAGCCAATTAATGCACAACTATATCCTACCCACTTCAAGACTCCGCACCAATATAGAAACATCAAGAAATATGGGCCAATAGGCCCTTTGCAGTTACTTCCATTCTTCCCGTTAACTTATAAAATATTATACCCATTGTTTCGTGTTCTGTCTTGTGTTGAAAGTTTGTTTTCACCTCATCCAAAACTGTTGTAACATATCACCTCACCCAAATGCAGATATAAAATCGAAGCTGTTTGAACTTTGTTCAGTTACAGTTGTGTGTGTGTGTAAACTAAAGTCTTTGAAAATGTAATAAGTTTAACGAAACGCGTTCAAGTGTCGCATCAGACTAGAAATAAAAATGAATTTTGGAGAATTGATTTTTCAGCTACCATCAACAGTGAAAAGAAATATAAGACACATAGAGAAAATTCGTGTTAGAATTATTAATCTTGCTTTTTCGGTCATATTTAACAATATATATATATATATATATATATATATATATATATATATATATATATATATATATATATATATATATATATATATATATATATATATATATATATATATATATAATGACTGAAAACTCACTCCCCAGAAGTGACTCGAACCCATACTCCCAGGAGCAACGCAACTGGTAACTACAGGGCGCCTTAATCCGCTTGACCATCACGGCCGGACAAAAGGAAGTGATAGCCGAAGCTATTTGAACCACTTCCCCGCCGGCAACTCGGATGGTAGTCTTGGGCATAACATTTCACCAAATCACCTCATTCTTTGGGGCACACGTGAGGAACACGAATGCGAACAAGCCTGAATGGTCCCCAGGACTATATGCGACTGAAAACTCACTCCCCAGAAGTGACTCGAACCCATACTCCCAGGAGCATCGCAACTGGTAACTACAGGGCGCCTTAATCCGCTTGACCATCACGGCCAGACAAAAGGAAGTGATAGCCGAAACTATTTGAACCACTTCCCCGCCGGCAACTCAGATGGTAATCTTGGGCATAGCATGTCACCAAATCACCTCATTCTTTGGGGCACATGTGAGGAACACAAATGCGAACAAGCCTGAATGGTCCCCAGGACTATATGCGGCTGAAAACTCACACCCCAGAAGTGACTCGAACCCATACTCCCAGGAGCAACGCAACTGGTAACTACAGGGCGCCTTAATCCGCTTGACCATCACGGCCGGACAAAAGGAAGTGATAGCCGAAGCTATTTGAGCCACTTCCCCGCTGGCAACTCGGATGGTAATCTTGGGCATAGCATTTCACCAAATCACCTCATTCTTTGGGGCACACGTGAGGAACACAAATGCGAACAAGCCTGAATGGTCCCCAGGACTATATGCGACTGAAAACTCACACCCCCGAAGTGACTCGAACCCATACTCCCAGGAGCAACGCAACTGGTAACTACAGGGCGCCTTAATCCGCTTGACCATCACGGCCGGACAAAAGGAAGTGATAGCCGAAGCTATTTGAACCACTTCCCCGCCGGCAACTCGGATGGTAATCTTGGGCATAGCATTTCACCAAATCACCTCATTCTTTGGGGCACACGTGAGGAACACAAATGCGAACAAGCCTGAATGGTCCCCAGGACTATATGCGACTGAAAACTCACACCCCAGAAGTGACTCGAACCCATACTCCCAGGAGCAACGCAACTGGTAACTACAGGGCGCCTTAATCCGCTTTAAAACTTTAATTTTAATGTGTTTTTCATGTGAGGGAAATCTTCGAATCCTCTTTACCGATTGCTTTGAAATTTTGACGCAACGTTGCATTCGAATAGAGGAGCGTTTTTATTTACCTACTATATACATGCTTTACCTGTGATAGGAAAAACAGGATTTTTTGGAAAATCAGCACCATCTGTAGGACGGAAGAGCAACACATGCTGTAAACTCTGAAAGTTCTTTTCCGATTGCTTTGAAATTTTTTTCAATTGAAAATCGGCGTGCCAATTATCATGTTGCGAAATATCAACCAGCCAAAACTTCGCAACGCCACGCGGCTTGCTGTAAAAAATTGATCAGCGACGTCGTAGAAGCAACAATCTTGACAGGACCTTTCACAAGTGGAGATGTCCTTATTCCTCGCATTCTTATGATTCCAACAGATATGCCATTTCAATTTAAGATATTGTAATTTCCAATTCGATTGGCGTTTGCAATCACCATCAACAAAGCTCAGGGCCAATCTTCAGAATTGTGCAGTTTATATTTAGACACGGATTGCTTCTCACATAGAAAATTATATTTCGTGTGTTCTAGAGTTGGCAAACCAGACAGTTTCTATATTTCTACAGATAACGGAACAACAAAAAATATTGTATACCCACAAACATTGTAAAATTAAACATATTAGAAAGTTGCGCTTTCCTTTTTCTTTCTTTCCCACTTACCCAGACTGAGCCACAGCAACGCGTGGTGGGTACTGCTAGTATATATATATATATATATATATATATATATATATATATATATATATATATATATATATATATATATATATATATATATATATATATATATATATATATATATATATACACTTACATCAGCTGGCAGGTGTACATGATCTCAATTTTACACGCTGTGCCACAGAGTGGGCCTCTCGTGCAGGGCCATCACCACAACCACCATCCCCAAAAGCCCACAAGCAATCCAGCTGGGATGGCTCCATTGTAGACCAAGTTGCTGCAGAGTGCCTGGGTGCGGCAACAACACAACACGACATTGCTCGCCTCACAGCAGTAGCAGCCTCACATGCAGGGGATTTCCTGTTAGCAACCCCAATGTCGGCCACTGGCACGCGTCTCACACCACACGCCCTCCGAATTGCTGTGGCCCTCCGCCTTGCTGCCCCAATCCACACCAGATATAGGTGTATTTGCGGCGAGGTGGTGGCTGACAGGTACGGCCACCATGACCTACTCTGCCAAAGCACAGGGGAATGGCACTCGAGGCACAGTGAAGTTAATGACATCATCAAGAGGAGCCTCACCACAGCTGGATGCCCAGCTGAAAGAGAGCCCCGTTACCTAACGCCCCGTAACTCTGATGCTCATATTGGTTGCCCGGATGGTATCACAGTGAACCCCTGGAAGAATGGCAAGCAGTTGGTATGGGACTACACGTGCGTATCAACCCTGGCTAACACCTACATTGACCTCAGGTGGCGCTGCCACCCACAGGGAAGCAGCCAAATCCCGTAAGTATAGAGAACTGGATCACCACTACAATTTTGTCCCTATTGCTTCTGAGACACTCGGCTCCTGGGGTAAAAGTGCTACCAGTTTTTTGAAGGAACTGGGTTCTAGGCTCATTGAAATAAGGGACCCTAGAGCTGCCAGCTTTCTTTTCCAGCGCCTCAGCGTGGCGATACAGAGGGGAAATGCGCACTGCATCCAGGGTTCCTGCCCACCATCTGAGGAGCTGGAGGAACTCGACAACCTATGATAACCATCTTTGTAACCTATATGTAACTCCTTTTTTGTAACAAAGTTCAAATAAAGCAAATATATATGTGTACATACAAAAGAATGGGGGTGGTAGGAGAAGATAATATTAGTGTTCAGTGAGAAACCACAAGGTCTCCTCTGAATACTTTTTATTTTCTTCTCCGAGGCTATGGGTCCCCACATTGGCACCAGAGGTGGTACCCTCACTATATATTTTATTATTATATATATATATATATATATATATATATATATATATATATATATATATATATATATATATATATATATATATAAGTATGCAGAATAATAAAATGTATTTAGCTTGTTTACGTCTTGCCATCTTTCACGAATGGTACATTTTGTTCCTAATAAGACCACAACATTTGAGGATTTTCCGGGTCCCGGGCAACCGGGGCGCCTCTGACCCCTAGGTCGTTGCCCTCAACCAGCAACAACTACAACAACACTAGAGGAAATATTACCTTGTGCCACAATCCCTGTTGTTCGAGGCGCTCCATGTGTGGCTCCAGCTTGTCCTTGTAAGCCTCCACTGTCGTCAGGTACTTCACATCCGTCACAATTATCACCAGACCACCTGCGGGACAGGATGAGTATTAGTACCTAAAAAAGGTGTTGCCTTTCAACACCCAGTGCTAGCAGGCGCTGCGCACTAGACCTGCCTGACAGTGTTCGTGAGCGTGGACGGTGTTGTCCACCACCACTGGTGAGTGTGGAAGATGCTGTCCAACAATTCTCAATCATTTCGGGTGGTGGTCCCGCCCGTTCTTGTGGGCGTTCCCAACGTCAAGGAACTGTCATACTGAGGTGTCTTATCCTAACCTACCACAGGACCCAAAAAAGAAAACGAGATAATATGTCAATATTGCGAGCCGCTTCCATTTTCTCTAACAACAATTTTTGGTTTTAACAGAGTATACATCAACATGTGACGCTGTGTTAGGAAGACGGGTCACCCAGTCATGTGACGCTGTGTTAGGAGGGCGGGCCACCTAGTCATGTGACGCTGTGTTAGGAGGGCGGGCCACCTAGTCATGTGACGCTGTGTTAGGAGGGCGGGTCACCCAGTCATGTGACGCTGTGTTAAGAGGGCGGGCCACCTAGTCATGTGATGCTGTGTTAGGGGGGATGGGTCACCCAGTCATGTGACGCTCTGTTAGGAGGATGGGTCACCTAGTCATGTGACGCTGTGTTAGGGGGACGGGCCACCTAGTCATGTGACGCTGTGTTAGGAGGGCGGGCCACCTAGTCATGTGACGCTGTGTTAGGAGGGCGGGTCACCCAGTCATGTGACGCTGTGTTAAGAGGGCGGGCCACCTAGTCATGTGATGCTGTGTTAGGGGGGATGGGTCACCCAGTCATGTGACGCTCTGTTAGGAGGATGGGTCACCTAGTCATGTGACGCTGTGTTAGGGGGACGGGCCACCTAGTCATGTGACGCTGTGTTAGGGGGACGGGCCACCTAGTCATGTGACGCTGTGTTAGGGGGACGGGCCACCTAGTCATGTGACGCTGTGTTAGGGGGACGGGCCACCAAGTCATATGACGCTGTGTTAGGGGGACGGGCCACCTAGTCATGTGACGCTGTGTTAGGGGGACGGGCCACCTAGTCATGTGACGCTGTGTTAGGGGGACGGGCCACCTAGTCATGTGACGCTGTGTTAGGGGGACGGGCCACCTAGTCATGTGACGCTGTGTTAGGGGGACGGGCCACCTAGTCATGTGACGCTGTGTTAGGGGGACGGGCCACCTAGTCATGTGACGCTGTGTTAGGGGGACGGGCCACCAAGTCATATGACGCTGTGTTAGGGGGACGGGCCACCTAGTCATGTGACGCTGTGTTAGGGGGACGGGCCACCTAGTCATGTGACGCTGTGTTAGGGGGACGGGCCACCTAGTCATGTGACGCTGTGTTAGGGGGACGGGCCACCTAGTCATGTGACGCTGTGTTAGGGGGACGGGCCACCAAGTCATATGACGCTGTGTTAGGAGGAGTAGAGTAAAGTGCGACTAGAACCGCTCGCACCACCTGCGCAGGTGAGCCCAAAGGGTTCACCTGCACAGGTGATGCACAGGTAGCTAGTCGCACGGTGTTTTGGGGGGTTCCCCGGGTGTTTGGCACGTGTCGGTGCATGGCGTGTGGGTGCACAGGGCCTTTGACCGAGGGTTGTGTTGGAGTGGGGGCGGGAGGCTATATGGTTGTATGTGGTCATGAAGGGAGAGTAAAGGAAGAGGAGGAGAAAAGGAGAAGAGGAGAGGAATAGTAGTAGATGAATATGTATGAGTAAGTTCCATAGAGTTAATCCTGTGTGTAGATAGATAGATGGGAGTATGTAGGTTATGTAGAGGAGGGAGGGGCCCCCCTACCTGGCAAGGATATGTTGAGGAGGGAGGAGGTCCCACCCCCCTGAGAGGGTAGGAGATCAGGCTCTTAAGATGGGTAAGGGGTGGGAGAAGGAGGGGAAAGGGAAGGGAACAGGTGGCGGCGGCTTTGACTGATAGCGCGGGTCTCTGTTTTATGTAGTGTTAATATTTCTTACCAATTCTTTGCCTGTGGTGGGGGTCTCCAATATCTTCATGTTGCAGTCAAGAGGTGTACACGGATGGAGGTCACAGTAACAAATGAGGGTGTGAATTTACCCGTACTGTTTTTGTAATCAGGGTGGGTGGGGCATCCCTCTCCCTCCACTCCCTGACTTTCTAGAGTGGTAAGAAGCAGGACCACATACCGCCACATAGACCTGAGAAGTGTCACCACATGGCACATGGATGAGTGCAGAAGTTAATGTTTTGAACCGTTCTCCTCTTGAAGAGTGAGACGCATCTGCCGGAAATGACAGCAATACGGTGCACCATACTCACTCCTGTCACAGCTCTCTCTGCCACATAGCAGCAGCGGCACATAGGCCATGAGGCAGCCCACATACCTCAATGTAGGAGAACTGTACTGGTGTGTGGTCTTTGATGCCCCACGCGAAGGGGGCATATCAAACGCAAAAATTCGGAAAAAAATCTAATATTTCTGAAATATTTATAAAAAGACTACAACGTTCTAGCAACACTTTGGCGCAAACCGGATAATGTTATGATATAAATTAAAGTATTTATGGTACATTTGCATGCTTAATTGTGCAGAATCCGGTGCCCCGCGGCTGTGGCGCGCCAAGAGTATTGCGTCTTACGTTCTAAACGTCAAAATTTTCGTAATAACGTCGTAAATATCGATGTATGCATAAGGAGTAAATATACACTCATTCGGCAACCTTCTCATCCCTTGTTGGGCTATAGGGAGCTCCCAGCCCCCAGTCACCTCGTGTGTCCGATAGAGTGCGGACTGTTCTGACGCGCGCTCCATTATCGTTCCTGGAATAGCGCATTGTTGCGTCAACTGCACAAACTCTTATAAAGAGATAGTGCCAGAAGATAAGAGCAACAAATCTGGCACTCGGTCGCCGTCTTTATCAGTGAAAGAAAGCCGCTTTAGCGCGAAGAGTAATATCCAGTGAGAGATGGTGGCGCACCGACACCTCCTCAACCTTCCTCACACACCACCTCAACCTTCCTCACACACCACCTAAACCTTCCTCACACACCACCTCAACCTTCCTCACACACCTCAACCTTCCTCACACACCTTCCTCAACCCTCCTAGACCCTCCTCACACACCTTCCTAGACCTCCCTCCCTCCAACAAGCCGAGACAAGCTCCTGAGGAAGGTGATCCAGCAATCATGCAGGTGCCTACTAGTGCCCAATGCAGTGCCACCTTGAGGACCCACAATTCGGACCAATGTCAATAGGTTAGTATGTTTTAGTGTTATAATTTGGTATTTTGTAATTATTGTAATATGTATGTGCAGGATACATATATATATATATATGACATATATACATATATATATACATATATATATATATATATATATATATATATATATATATATATATATATATATATATATATATATATATATATATATATATATATATATATATATATATATGGGATAAATGTGAGGTGAAACATAGGGGTAACTGCAGAAGGCTTATTGGCCCATACAAGGCAGCTCCTATCTAAACACAAAGATTAATCCAGTGTAATTGGCCTATTATGTTGGACATTGTCTTCTGTGTAAAATAGAAATAAAATAGAATAAAAATAAAATAAAATAGAAAATATATATATATATATATATATATATATAATTTTTTTTTTTTTTTTTACAATTTTTTTCAATTTTTTTTTTTTCGTTTGTTATCAGGGGATGTGCATGGAACTTGCATACCTTGCTCAATGGATGCCTATCTGCAAGGGTGCCAATTATGAACGAAATAGGTCGATGTCAAACTCAGCTACAGGTGGCCGAACTTTGATCTTATTTTACTCAGGTAAGTAATTTACAACTTCAAGGTGTTTCACAGCTTTCATTTATTAATCAATTTACATGCAAATTACTCCTTATATGTAGAGTTTGTGCTTCTACAGCCCTATGTAGACATTTTAGTCAAAAGTCCATTTGTTGATTTTATAAAAATTTATAAACATCATATATTGCATATTTTTGGAAGGGTAACTTTGAATAATTATATTATTGCACTAAACACTTTTTTGATAAAACTGCTCACATCAATCCTTTATTATATGCTAATTTTAACATCTGAGTGTTATATAAATGATTTTAGTTGACACATGTGTTCCCTGAAATTTTTTGAAAATGTTGAAAATTCGTTGCATAATACGTTCTGTATTTCCTTTCTCCATTTCTATTTAGGGTGTGATGCTGAAACTTGGACTAGTTGCAGCCCCTTCTATACCCATTCCATGAATAAATTTTCAAAAAAAATCGGAACATTTGTAATTTGCGTTTTGATATGCCCCCAAGTGGTGTTATATGTCGCACCCTCCCACCACCCCCCTCCCGTGCAGGTGACAGTTATTAATTCCCCACTTCAGATTTTCCCAGGCTGGCATAAACGAGGTAAACACATATATATATTTATATATATTTATATATATATATATATATATATATATATATATGTCGTACCTAATAGCCAGAACGCACTTCTCAGCCTACTATTCAAGGCCCGATTTGCCTAATAAGCCAAATTTTCATGAATTAATGTTTTTTTCGTCTACCTAACCTACCTAACCTAACCTAACCTAGCTTTTTTTGGCTACCTAACCTAACCTTACCTATAAATATAGGTTAGGTTAGGTTAGGTAGGGTTGGTTAGGTTCGGTCATATATCTACATAAAATTTAACTCCAATAAAAAAAAATTGACCTCATACATAGAGAAAAGGGTTGCTTTATCATTTCATAAGAAAAAAATTATAGTAAATATATTAATTCAGGAAAACTTGGCTTATTAGGCAAATCGGGCCTTGAATAGTAGGCTGAGAAGTGAGTTCTGGCTACTAGGTACGACATATATATATATATATATATATATATATATATGCATAATATAATATATATAATATGCATAATATATATATATATATATATTATATATATATATATATATTATATATATATATATATATATATATATATATATATATATATATATATATATATATATATATATATATATATATATATATATAATGTCTCTGTATTTATATCAAATAAAGTTTATAGCCCGAGGTAGAGATCTTTTTTTAATCTCACTTATAATTTTGCTTCTCCACTCCAAACCAGTCAGGACTGTAGGTCCAGATTCGGAACTCCGGTCCGGTTTGGAGTGGAGACGGGTTCAACTAAAAATGGGCTCACATGAAATGATTTCGATGTTCAGTAAGCACTTACTGAGCGGTTAACCGAATGCCTGAGACCCCAATACATGGTTGATGTTAGTAGTATTTTATTTTACGATGGAAAACTTTAAACTAAACTAAAAATGAACTCGCGAGAAGTGATTTCCCCATTCAGTAAACACTTGCTGAGATGATGATAACTGAATGACTCAGAAACCCAATGCATGGGTGATGATGGTAGTATTTAATTTAAGATGGAAAAGATTTAAACTAAACAGAAATGAACCCACATGAAGTGATTCCCACGTTCAGTAAACACTTACTGAGTTGTAAACTGAATGTCTAAGTCACCCAATACATGGTTGATGATGATAGTAATATTTTAAGATTGGGAAACTTTAAACTAAAGTAAATGAGCACACATGAAGTGATTTTCCACGTTCAGTGAACATTTACTGAGTTGTAAACTGAATGTCTGAGCCACCCAATACAGGGCTGATGCAAGTAGTATTTTATTTTACGATGGAAATACTTAAAACTAAACAAAAATGACCACACACGAAGTGATTCCCACGTTCAGTAAACACTTACTGAGTTGTAAACTGACTGTCTAAGACACCCAATACGTTGTTGTTGTTGATAGTAATATTTTAAGATTGGAAAACTTTAAACTAAACTAAATAATTACACATGAAGAGATTTCCACGTTCAGTAAACACTGAGTTGCAAACTGAATGTCTGAGCCACCCAATACAAGGTTTATGACAGTAGTATTTTATTTTACGATTGAAAAAATTAAACTAAAATGAACTCACATGAAGAAATGTAAGTAGCGAACATGTCTCCTCAGCTCTTTTATCTTCCGCAGTCTTTCCTCCTATCTCAACCCTATTAGTTCATGTTCCCGTGTTTCACTTTTTGTTTAAACTAAATCTACACAAGCGATATGAAATGAGAAAAAATCTCAAATTATGCTATGTTATCAGTGCTTGATTAAAAATATTAAGAGTGGTGAACATTCTGTGTCATTGTCTTGCTACGATATTAAAAGTCTACGTTTTCGCTGGGGCTACTGTTGCGCATAGTCCTCTTGCTAAGGCGGGTCGGTGTCAGAATTGTCAAAATGATGTACGTTGCATACATCAGATGTTTAGTGGATTATGCTGCACCTCTGCTTGTTTGATGTCTGTAAGAAAGCTTGGAGGGTTTGAAAAATTGCAGAACGAAGCCTTGAGGAAAACCCTTGGGTGGTCTCGTACCACAAAGATACTTAATATGAGAAAGGAACTTATGTCAAATTGGTATAAAAAAATGCTTAGGCTAACTCATCCTAACCCTTGTATAGAAGCCCTCCAGAATTTCTTTATTGAAGATCAGCATTGTTCCAAATGGATAACAAAAAACTGGAACTCGACTCAGAATGTATCAGGTTCATGATTTGCACCAAGAGAAACAACAACAGCACTTTCCTGCACCGTGGGAGATTACACCCTTTCCACCCAAGAAGCAAATTAGAGATGAGCCCAAGCTGTGTCTTGAGGCAAAGCTCAACGCCTTAAGCCATATTGATGCTCTGTCCACAGAGCACTCTCTCTCTCAAATCATATACACTGATGGTTCCCTACACCGCACCACGGGTGCAGCTGGAAGTGCAGTTGTTCTGACAATGGGCGATGGCTTGTACTTTGAGTGGGGAGTCCGTATAAACAACTGGGCCTCTACCCTTCAGACTGAACTATTTGCCTTGCTCCTTGCACTGAAATGTGTACATGTCTCCAAACTTGATACATTAATTGTAAGTGACTCCTTATCATCCTTAAATGCTCTCAACTCTTTAAGACATAACTGTAACATGATCGTGTCCGAAGCTAGACACAAAATACAACAAAATTATTAACGATGGTAACAGAGTCCATTTCATGTGGTCTCCATCTCATGTTGGCCTCCGAATGCATGATAGAGCTGATACGTTAGCCAAAGAATCTGCCTTTAAAGGAGGAGTCGTTGAGTGTAACCTTGGACTGTCAATGAGCAATCTGAGAGCAGCAGTACACCGAGAACTTCACCAAGATCCTGTAGATCTGAGGCAAAGTGAAATTGACACTGCTTAATTTAGAAACTGTACTTGTGGTGGGTCGAGGGCGGTCGATCTCGAACCCATTGTCGATGCGCCGACTTATATTGAATTTTGTAACTAGCTCATCAAGATTGTAACTTGCTTAGCTAAATGAATTGTGGTGTTCAGTCCTTGAGCCTCTGTAACCCTTTCCAATACCGCCCGCAAGATGGGTATGGGGTGCATAATAAGTGAACTAAACTATCATAAAGTGCTAATGGCATAAGGTCAGCCTGACGAAACTGTAGATCCTATGTTCTACCAAATTGAAGCCGGGTATTTCATTAATGGCTCAACTCGAGAGAGAAGCAGTCTATCCCATAACATATTAGAGTCTTCAGTCCACTGTTGCTGTTTGACTTACTGAGTTACTGAGGGATGGTTTTAAAATATAGTAATAATAATAATAATAATAATAATAATAATAATAATAATAATATCTAGACTAAGATTCGTAAGGTATATGTGGTAATCACACAGTTAACAAAAAATATTAGAGTTTGTAGGTAGTGATCACGTCTCCCCAAACTATTCCGTCTTTCAGCGTGGTGTGTCCTCTGGTGAGCACGTGTGGATTGGGATGGCATCTGTGTGTTTGTGAACTGGGTCACTACTCTACATATGAACAGAAATAATACTACTACTAAAGGCTTTGCATTGAACATCCGGTCTGGGAAGAGTGAAGTGATGCTTGATGGTTTGGGCTGGGGAGGGGGGTTGTGGTGTGGGTGGATGGGGGTGAGGGTAAGGTCACCCAAAAACCTCGCTCATCTCAGTACACCTCAAACAACCGCCCTAGATGTGTGTAATGGTGAACACAGTAATATTTATTTGGTAAGAGAGATGAAATGGAGATAACTCCCCCATCTGTGTACTAGCTAAACCCTTTCTACAGATTGGATGGTTGACTAGGATGACAAGAAGGTTCGATGGAGTGGATGAATGACTCTTCCCTTCTGTCTGCGTTTTTCCACATTAGTCATATATATGCTTACTTGCTAACAGCGCATGCTTGGAATTTGTGTGGGTAACATTGCTCACCTATGGGAGAGAGAGAGAGAGAGAGAGAATGATTGGCGCGTTTGAGGTATAGCGGAGGTCAGACAGCGATGTGTTTGCCGACCTCGCCCATCTCACTACACCTCAAACCCCACTAAAAATGTTTCCCTCATTCATTCAGTAAACGGCTACCTACTGACTTTGACGAATAGAGAGAGAGAAAAGCATGTAGGATTTGTTATAAGAAAATTGAAGACTGGTAGTCACCTTTAAGATAAAAAAAATTGGTTGGACTTTGTATGTGGGGAAGATGGCTCACCTATGGGAGAGAGCTCACGGGTCATTGGAAAGGAACGGGTGTTTTAAGACATGAACTAATGTCAACCCTCTTAGCAGATCTCCGATCCACTGAGAGAGAGAGAGATACACCACTGAGAGAGAGATAGAGAGGTAGACATCTTTTAAAAATGGTTCCCTCATTCAGTAAACGCTAACCTACAGACTTTGTTTGACTGAGTTTACTGAGTGATGCTAAATGGGGGCAGTAGTTTGATAGATAGAAGAAAATTCATTAAACGCTAACCTACTGACTTTGACTGACTGAGTTTACTTAGAGACATGCATGTAAGCCCCCCTTAACCTCTGAGGGGGAAAGTAAACAGACTTGAGTACTAGGTGTAGAGGGAGAGGGGTGGAGGGCCTGCTGGAGCATGGGTTGGGTGAGCGGTATTACCTCATTTACCCCCAGTTATGTGTCTAACTCCTAAGAGGGGAGCCGCCCACAAAGGCTCTCTCTCCGCCCAGGCCTGCATTTGGAATTTGTATGTTGAGGTCATGGCTCACCTTTGAGAAAGAACAATGACACACTCAATGCTACGAGGAGGTTCGTTACTCAGAGTCCAAGCAAAATTATAAGCGAGATTCAAAAAAGATCTCTACCTCAGGCTATAAACTTCATTTGATATGAATACAAAGACACATATATAATATATATATATATATATATATATATATATATATATATATATATATATATATATATATATATATATATATTATTTATATATATATATATATATATATATATATATATATATATATATATATATATATATATATATATATATATATATATATATTGACCAGACCACACACTAGAAGTTGAAGGGACGACGACGTTTCGGTCCGTCCTGGACCATTCTCAAGTCGATGAGAATGTCATCGACTTGAGCCCTGTTGCTCATGTTGCTGTTGCTGTAGCCCTGTTGCTTATGCAACAGGGCTCCATTAAGGAACATATAATCTCTTCCCACAACCAGACCATCACCTGAGAAGTCTTAACAAAAAACACGGAAATCATCGATATATACAGCGACAGCAGGCGGCTTGATATCTGCGAGGCACTACACATTAAGAAGTCAACACCAGCAATCAACAGCCAATTAATTCATAACTATATTCTACCCACTTCAAGACTCCTCACCAATATAGAAGCATCAAGAAATATGGTCCAATAGGCCCTTTGCATTTACTTCCATTCTTCCCCTTTTAACTTTACCCAGTATTACCCAATATTTCGTGTTCTATCTTGTGTTGAAAGTTTGTTTTCACCTCATCCAAAACTGTTGTAACATATCACCTCACCCAAATGCAGGTATATAAAATGAAAAACCGTTTGAATTGTATCATAGTAAGAAATCTGTTTGCAGGTTATGGTTGTGTGTGTGTAAACTAAAGTCTTTGAAAATGTAATAAGTTGTTATGAAACGCGTTCAAGTGTCGCGTCAGACTAGAAATAAAAATGAATTTTCGAGAATTGATTTTTCAATTACCATCTTCAGTGAAAAGAAATATTGAGAATTACACATCACAGAAGTGTGATGTGTAACACCACATCACAGGCATTACACATCAAGAAGTCAACACCAGCAATCAACAGCCAATTAATGCACAACTTTATTCTACCCACCTCAAGACTCTGCTCCAGTATAGAAGCATCAAGAAATATGGACCAATAGGCTTTCTACAATCACTTCTATTCAATACCCATTGTTTCATGTTCTGGCTTGTGTTGATGAAATTAATACCTTATTAAATACCACCTCACCCCATCTACCTCACTCAAATATAGATATAATCAAAATCGGAGATGTGTAAGTTCTATTCAGTTGTGTATTTGTTAACTAAAGTCTTTGAAAATGTAATAAGTTTTACGAAACGCGCTCAAGTGTCGCGTCAGACTAGAAATAAAAATGAATTTTGGAGAATTGATTTTTGAATTACCTCCAACAGTGAAAAGAAATGTACGAAAGATTGAGAAAATTCGTGTTAGAATTATTAATCTTACTTTTTCGGTCATACTTAATAATATATATATATATATATATATATATATATATATATATATATATATATATATATATATATATATATATATATATATATATATATATATATATATATATATATATATATATATATATATATATATATATATATATATATATATATGTGTGTGTGTGTTTACCTCGTTTATGCCAGCCTGGGAAAATCTGAAGTGGGGAATCGATAACTGTCACCTGCACGGGAGGGGGGTGGTGGGAGGGTGCGACATATAACACCACTTTAACGCGCGGGGCATCAAAGACCACACACCAGTACAGTTCTCCTACATTGAGGTATGTGGGCTGCCTCATGGCCTATGTGCCGCTGCTGCTATGTGGCAGAGAGAGCTGTGACAGGAGTGAGTATGGTGCACCGTATTGCTGTCATTTCCGGCAGATGCGTCTCACTCTTCAAGAGGAGAACGGTTCAAAACATTAACTTCTGCACTCATCCATGTGCCATGTGGTGACACTTCTCAGGTCTATGTGGCGGTATGTGGTCCTGCTTCTTACCACTCTAGAAAGTCAGGGAGTGGAGGGAGAGGGATGCCCCACCCACCCTGATTACAAAAACAGTACGGGTAAATTCACACCCTCATTTGTTACTGTGACCTCCATCCGTGTACACCTCTTGACTGCAACATGAAGATATTGGAGACCCCCACCACAGGCAAAGAATTGGTAAGAAATATTAACACTACATAAAACAGAGACCCGCGCTATCAGTCAAAGCCCCCGCCACCTGTTCCCTTCCCTTTCCCCTCCTTCTCCCACCCCTTACCCATCTTAAGAGCCTGATCTCCTACCCTCTCAGGGGGATGGGACCTCCTCCCTCCTCAACATATCCTTGCCAGGTAGGGGGGCCCCTCCCACCTCTACATAACCTACATACTCCCATCTATCTATCTACACACAGGATTAACTCTATGGCACTTACTCATACATATTCATCTACTACTATTCCTCTCCTCTTCTCCTTTTCTCCTCCTCTTCCTTTACTCTCCCTTTATGACCACATACAACCACATAGCCTCCCGCCCCCACTCCAACACAACCCTCGGTCAAAGGCCCTGTGCACCCACACGCCATGCACCGACACGTGCCAAACACCCGGGGAACCCCCCAAAACACCGTGCGACTAGCTACCTGTGCAGGTGAACCCTTTGGGGTCACCTGCGCAGGTGGTGCGCGCGGTTCTAGTCGCACTTTACTAGGAGGATGGTACCAACACTGGTGTTGACCCAGTTCGGTGCGGCAGGCCGGGCTGTGCCCACACTCTCCCACATTGTCCAGTTCAATGTCTGTATCACTAGTGTCCGACGCCTGTGTTAGGTCTTTTTTTTAGTCTTCAGTATCACTGATATGGTCATCATCAAACAATATGTCCTGTATTTCCATATCTGATGAGTCAGACATGGTTGCTACTTTGAAACTGAGACTCCACACTGCTGTGGGGCTTGCTGGGAATAGAAAAAAATGTCGGAGGCTCACTGGAGGCCTGATGCCTCTATCTCGTACCCAAGATTCCATGTGCTAGTTTTGAATCCTAAAAATATGCCCAAGATCGCCTTATGGCGCTCTGTGCAGCCTCGATCCAGCGCCATAAGGCGCCCTGCACAGTGCAGTGGTTAATATTCGGAGCATGATGGTCCACGTAACAATAAGCATCCTTAGGGAGCCCTGATGTGTAGTCCCATACACACACACACACAAAACCCTGATGAATAGCGCCACTCAGGGAGCTCTAATGTCTGTTTGCACTCACTGAATCCTGAGGTGTAGTTCCACTCAGTGAATCCTGATGTCTAGTCCCACTCAGTGAGCACTGGTGTGTAGTCCCACTCAGTGAGCACTGGTGTGTAGTCCCACTCAGTGAGCACTGGTGTGTAGTCCCACTCAGTGAGCACTGGTGTGTAGTCCCACTCAGTGAACCTTGATGTCTAGTCCCACTCAGTGAGCCCTGATGTCTAGTCCCACTCAGTGAGCACTGGTGTCTAGTCCCACTCAGTGAGCACTGGTGTATAGTCCCACTCAGTGAGCACTGGTGTCTAGTCCCACTCAGTGAGCACTGGTGTCTAGTCCCACTCAGTGAGCACTGGTGTCTAGTCCCACTCAGTGAGCCCTGATGTCTAGTCCCACTCAGTGAGCCCTGATGTCTAGTCCCACTCAGTGAGCCCTGATGTCTAGTCCCACTCAGTGAACCCTGGTGTGTGACCCCCCTCAATGAGCCCTGATGTCTAGAACCCAATCAGTGAGCCCTGGTGTCTAGTCACACTCAGGGAGCCCCTGAGGTATAACCCACTCAGGGAGCCCTGAGGTGAAGTGGGCGCATATGAAAGATTTATCCACAGTTATCAATCATTTCACATAAAATTAATGAAACACCGTAGATGGACAGTGAACTTTATCCGCCTTACGGTCACGTAAAGGCGATAAAAAATTACAAACAAGGAGCGATATCTCAGTGTTGTGGTACTGCAACTATTTATTTATTATCTACTTCTGACACTGTATTATGTAATGGTTATTGGGTGGGTTGGGAATACAGTTTAAGGCTTCTCACCTGGCTTGGTGATCCGGATAAATTCATCGATGGATTGAACAGGCATATGGTTCTCAGCCAGGCTGCCAGTGGTCACCACCACATCATATGTGTCTGGCAACATCACACAAGATAAACATAACCAGCAGCATCATTATCAACACAAGTATTGCGACATGATCACACATGATGTCATTACATGATTTGCACTGAAATCCTAAAAAATAAAAAAAAAAAAAATAAAATAGGAGACATTTAAATAAAACATCATATTTAATATAAATATAATAATTATACAGAATTTTTCAGTCAGCTTATTATATATAAGTGGACATTTCTACCCTTGACAAAGTACTCAAAACATCGTTATTATATTCAATTTGTCAAATTATTACATTTTAACATTCAAGTATATTTTGAGAAAGGACGTACTTGTGTAAGGTAGGATGTACTTGAGGATGGTAGGATGTATTTGGAGAGTGTATGATGTACATGAGGATGGTAGGATGTACTTGAGGATGGTAGGATGTACTTGAAGATGGTAGAAAGTATGTGGGATGTACTAAAGGTTGGTAGGATGTAGTTAAGTATGGGAGGATTCACTTAAATATGGAGGGATGTACTTGAGGATTGTAGGATGTACTTGAGAAATTTAGGATGTACATGAGTATTGTAGGATGTACCTGAGGACGGTAGGCGTATACTTGATGATGCTAGGATATACTTGAAGATGATAGGATGTACTTGAGGATTCTAGGATGTATTTGAGGATTCTAGGATGAACTTGAAAAAGGTAAGATATACTTGAGGAGGGTAGGATGTACTTGAGGATGGTATGATGTAATTGAGTATTTACAGATGTACTTGAGAATGGCTGAAAGTTCTACAGAATGGTAGGATGTACTTGAGTATTTTAGAATGTACTTGAATATAGTACGATGTTCTTGTCGATGGTGGTAGGATGTAGGTAACCTTGAGATGATTTCGGGGCTTTTAGTGTCCCGCGGCCCGGTCCTCGACCAGGCCTCCACCCCCAGGAAGCAGCCCGTGACAGCTGACTAACACCCAGGTACCTATTTTACTGCTAGGTAACAGGGGCATAGGGTGAAAAAAACTCTGCCCATTGTTTCTTACCGGCGCCTGGGATCGAACCCAGGACCATAGAATCACAAGTCCACCGTGCTGTCCGCTCGGCCGACCGACTCCCTCGGTCGGCTCCTTGTACTTGAGGATAGTAGGATGTACTTGAGGATGGCAGGATGGACTTGAGGATGGTACGATGTACTTGAGTATGGTATGATATACTTAAGGATGGCAGGATATACCTGGTTGATACCTGGTTGATGGGGTTCTGGGAGTTCTTCTACTCCCCAAGCCCGGCCCGAGGCCAGGCTTGACTTGTGAGAGTTTGGTCCACTAGGCTGTTGCTTGGAGCGGCCCACAGGTCCACATACCCACCACAGCCCGGTTGGTCCGGCACTCCTTGGAGGAATAAATCTAGTTTCCTCTTGAAGATGTCCACGGTTGTTCCGGCAATATTTCTAATGCTTGCTGGGAGGACGTTGAACAACCGCGGACCTCTGATGTTTATACAGTGTTCTCTGATTGTGCCTATGGCACCTCTACTCTTCACTGGTTCTATTCTGCATTTTCTTCCATATCATTCACTCCAGTACGTTGTTATTTTACTGTGTTGATTTGGTACTTGGCTCTCCAGTATCTTCCAGGTGTATATTATTTGATATCCCTCTCGTCTTCTTTCTAGTGAGTACATTTGGAGGGCTTTGAGACGATCCCAATAAATTAGGTGCTTTATTGCGTCTATGCGTGCCGTATATGTTCTCTGTATTCCCTCTATTTCAGCAATCTCTCCTGCTCTGAAGGGGGAAGTGAGTACTGAGCAGTACTCAAGACGGGACAACACAAGTGACTTGAAGAGTACAACTATTGAGATGGGATCCCTAGATTTGAAAGTTCTCGTAATCCATCCTATCATTTTTCTGGCTGTCGCAATATTTGCTTGGTTATGCTCCTTAAACGTTAGGTCGTCAGACATTATTATTCCCAAATCCTTTACATGCTGTTTTCCTACTATGGGTACATTTAATTGTGTTTTGTACTCTGTATTATGTTTAAAGTCCTCATTTTTACCGTACCTGAGTACCTGGAATTTATCACTGTTAAACATCATGTTATTTTCTGATGCCCAGTCGAAAACTTTATTAATATCAGCTTGAAGTTTTTCAGTGTCTTCAGCCGAGATAATTTTGATGCTGATTTTTGTGTAATCTGCAAAGGATGATACAAAGCTGTGACTTGTATTTTTGTCTATATCTGATATGAGAATAAGGAAAAGCAGCGGTGCAAGGACTGTACCCTGAGGTACAGAGCTTTTAACTGCACTTGGACTAGATTTTATATGGTTGACCGTTACTCGCTGAGTCCTGTTTGACAGAAAACTGAGTATCCACGTCCTACTTTACAGGTTATTCCCATTGACTTCATTTTGTGTGCTATCACGCCATGGTTACATTTATCGAAAGCCTTTGCAAAGTCCGTGTATATCACATCAGCATTCTGTTTTTCTTCTAATGCCTCAGTGACTTTGTCGTAGTGCTCAAGTAGCTGTGAGAGGCACGATTTTCCCGCTCGAAATCCATGTTGGCCTGGGTTGTATACTTGTTGATAATGGTAGGATGTACTTGAAGATGGTAGGATGTACTTGAAGATGCTAAGATGAAATGAAGAATTGTAAGATATACTTGAGGAGGATAGGATGTACTTGAGGATGGTATGATGTACTTGAGTATTTCAGGATGTACTTGAGGATGGTAAAATGTACTTGAGGATAATAGGATGTAATTGAGAATGGTAGGATGTACCTGAGGATGGTAGAATGTACTTGTCGATGGTAGGATGTACTTGAGGATGGTAGGATATAATTGAGGATATTAGGATGTACTTGTCGATGGTAGGATGTACTTGAGGAGGGTAGGATATACATGAGGATATTACGATGTAATTGAGGATGTTAGGATGTACTTAAATATGGTAGAATGAATTTGAGGATGATAAGATATACTTTAGGATCGTAAGATGTACTTGAGGATGGTACGATGAATTTGAAGATGATAGGATGTACTTGAGGATGGTAGGATGACCTTGAAGATGATAGGATGTACTGGAGGATGGTAGGATACTCGAGGATGGCAGGATATACCTGGTTGATGGGGTTCTGGGAGTTATTCTACTCTCCAAGCCCGGCCCGAGGCCAGGCTTGACTTGTGAGAGTTTGGTCCACTAGGCTGTTGCTTGGAGCGGCCCGCAGGCCCACATACCCACCACAGCCCGGTTGGTCCGGCAATCCTTGGAGGAATAAATATAGTTTCCTCTTGAAGATGTCCACGGTTGTTCCGGCAATATTTCTTATGCTTGCTGGGAGGACGTTGAACAACCGCGGACCTCTGATGTTTATACAGTGTTCTCTGATTCTGCCTATGGCACCTCTGCTCTTCACTGGTTCTATTCTGCATTTTCTTCCATGTCGTTCACTCCAGTACGTTGTTATTTTACTGTGTAGATTTGGTACTTGGCCCTCCAGTATCTTCCAGGTGTATATTATTTGATATTTCTCTTGTCTTCTTTCTAGTAAGTACATTTGGAGGGCTTTCAGACGATCCCAATAATTTAGGTGCTATATTGCATCTATGCGTGCCGTATATGTTCTCTGTATTCCCTCTATTTCAGCAATCTCTCCTGCTCTGAAGGGGGAAGTGAGTACTGAGCAGTACTAAAGACGGGACAACACAAGTGACTTGAAGAGTACAACTATTGAGATGGGATCCCTAGATTTGAAAGTTCTCGTAATCCATCCTATCATTTTTCTGGCTGTCGCAATATTTGCTTGGTTATGCTCCTTAAACGTTAGGTCGTCAGACATTATTATTCCCAAATCCTTTACATGCTGTTTTCCTACTATGGGTACATTTGATTGTGTTTTGTACTCTGTATTATGTTTAAAGTCCTCATTTTTACCGTACCTGAGTACCTGGAATTTATCACTGTTAAACATCATGTTATTTTCTGATGCCCAGTCGAAAACTTTATTAATATCAGCTTGAAATTTTTCAGTGTCTTCAGCCGAGATAATTTTCATACTGATTTTTGTGTAATCTGCAAAGGATGATACAAAGCTGTGACTTGTATTTTTGTCTATATCTGATATGAGAATAAGGAAAAGCGACTGTATCACAACCTTTCTTACTGTTCATGGAGATAAAAGGCACAAGTACACAACATTTCTTGATTTAAAAAATGCCTTTGATATTGCTAATAGGGAAGTGATTATGTATGAATTAGCGAGAATGGATATAGGGGGACATTTATTACAATGGATACGAGGCTATCTTACCAACCGGAAGTCCTCTGCACTGTTCCAAGGCTACAAGAGTGAAACTTAAGTAATGCAACTAGGCACCCCACAAGGAGGAGTACTTAGTCCTACCTTGTTTAATGTTCTAATTAATGCTTTACTAAAATCAATCCCAACTAGTCCAGCAAACATCACTATCAGCTATGCAGATGACATCCTTGCGCATACTAAAACCCACCGCGAAATGCAAACAGTCTTAAATTGTATACATACAGCTTGTGAGAGCCTTGGTCTTGTAATCAACGCTGCTAAAACTAAGGTATTTAACAGACAAATTGGCAACCGCAAAAGTGGACCACGAAAACTTAAGATAAACAACATACCAATAGACTATGTCTCTTCTTTCAAATACCTTGGAGTCTCTGTCCCTTGTACCTCAACTGCAGTCAATAAGTTACATCAACAATGTAGAGACAGATTCAAGGCTCTCAGAACGGTAGTGGGATACAGCCCGAAATATGGTGTTAATATTAGAATAGCAAGAATGATGTATTTAGCGTATATAAGGTCTCTGATAGACTATCATGCACCAGCTTTGGTCCTGCAGAATGGCAAAAGTATTGATAGACTGGAAAAAATGCAAAATGAAGCACTCAGAATTATACTTGGCTGTCCTATAACTACCAAAGTTCTCATCATGCGGAAAGAATTAAATATACTTAGCATTCGAGATAGAATATTTGAAATTAATCTTATGATGGGACTAAAGCTGCTGCGTGATAACAAAAACAACATTGTGTCAGTTGCACTGTTAGAACACATACGAAATGGAACTAGCGAGTCTAAATGGATTCAAAGAACTGCCACTCATATTAAAATGATGGGACTGCACGATGTATATACAGATGAAAGAGTACAGCACTTCCTTCCACCCTGGCAGATAGTACCTTTTGACATCCTGACCCCTGCATACCCTACCAAGAAACTAATCACAAGCAACCCTCATGCTCAGCTTGCTGCTAAATTAAGCACCATAGAACACATTCACAATATACAAGCTGAAAACAACATTGCACAGACCATATACACTGACGGATCACTCAATACAGCTACAGGGAGGGCAGGAAGTGCTGTTATTGCTCATCAGCCCGATGGCAGAATAATTCAAAGAAATATCCGAATTAGTAACTGGGCGTCCACAATGCAAGCCGAGTTGGTAGCGATACTGGTAGCACTCGAAATTATTGACAACACTGAAGTAGACAGCTTAATTATTTCTGACTCCCTATCCTCACTACGAGCAATAAACAGTTTGCAATCAAGTAATAACGGGCTTGTCTTGGAAGCTAGACGTAGATATGTAAGAATACTTAGCAAGAGGGTAAATATAAAAATGTTGTGGATTCCTTCTCACATTGGCATGCAGGAACATGACAAAGTTGACGCCCTTGCTAAGGCTGCAGTAAATAAAGACAGTATTGAATGGAATCTTGAGTTATCAAATAGGTCCCTTAAAAGTGTCATTAGACGAGAACTCCTAGATGGATTTGAAGAAAGTAGAACAGTGCAAACTGGAACTAGTAGGTCCATTGTTCATCACAATGAAATGTGTGAAGTAAAACATGTGTATGGGGCAAGTAACAAAGTCAGTAGACTAACAGATGTTGTCACAGCTCGTATAAGACTTGGCTACAAGTATCTCTGGCAGTTCGGCTTGTATAGGGATCTAGATGAAGTAAAGTGTAAAGTGTGTGGACATAGGCAGGGACACACACTCGAACACTCTATCTTGGATTGTTGTAAAATTGAGCCTTTTAGAGATAAATCTAAGCTCACTCTGTATGATATGGCAACCTATCTTATTATTATGGATAAATTACCTGAAATCCTTGCACTGTACCCACATTTTGCTTCCAGTAGATGAACGACATATGAGATTCAGAAACAAGTAGTGTATTGTGAGGACTAATAATAAACAGAAGCTCCCCTATGACTCTGTAATATCCCCATTGGCCAAACTATTATGTATTAACGACAAGACCTACCATTAATGTATGATGACTTACTGTAAATATGTAGCTCTTGTAATAGCACTTTCTCTGTAACTAGCTGACATTGTATCTATAAGGTGTGAAGGATTGAAGAAATTGTTTATGTAATAATCTAAGATGAGGTCTGATAAAGACCTTTTGTGCCCTCTGTAATGCTTTTGCGCTACCGCTCACAGGATGAGTATGGGGTGCACAATAAACTAGCCGCCTTCGGCGGCAACAATTCAAAAGCGGTGCAAGGACTGTACCCTGAGGTACAGAGCTTTTAACTGCACTTGGACTAGATTTTATATGGTTGACCGTTACTCGCTGAGTCCTGTTTGACAGAAAACAGAGTATCCAGCGTCCTACTTTACCGGTTATTCCCATTGACTTCATTTTGTGAGCTATCACGCCATGGTTACATTTATCGAAAGCCTTTGCGAAGTCCGTGTATATCACATCAGCATTCTGTTTTTCTTCTAATGCCTCAGTGACTTTGTAGTAGTGCTCAAGTAGCTGTGAGAGGCACGATTTTCCCGCTCGAAATCCATGTTGGCCTGGGTTGTATACTTGTTGATAATGGTAGGATGTACTTGAAGATGGTAGGATGTACTTGAAGATGCTAAGATGAAATGAAGGATTGTAAGATATACTTGAGGAGGGTAGGATGTACTTGAGGATGGTATGATGTACTTGAGTATTTCAGTATGTACTTGAGGATGGTAGGATACTTGAGGATGGTAAAATGTACTTGAGGATAATAGGATGTACTTGAGGATGGTAAAATGTACTTGTCGATGGTTGGATGTACTTGAGGATGGTAGGATATACTTGAGGATGGTAGGGTGTTCTTGAGGATAATAGGATGTAATTGAGGATGGTAGGATATGCTTGAGGATAATAGGATGTAATTGACGATGGTAGGATGTACTTGAAGATAGTAGAATGTATTTGAGGATGGTAGGGTGTACTTGAGGATGGTAGGATATACTTGAGGATATTACGATGTAATTGAGGATGTTAGGATGTACTTAAATATGGTAGAATGAATAAGAGGATGATAAGATATACTTTAGGATCGTAGGATGTACTTGAGGATGGTAGGATGAATTTGAAGATGATAGGATGTACTTGAGGATGGTAGGATGACCTTGAAGATGATAGGATGTACTGGAGGATGGTAGGATGTACTCGAGGATGGAAAGATGTACTTGAGGATTGTAGGGTGTACTTGAGGACAGTTAAATGTACTTGAGGGTTGTATGATGTACTTTATTAATTTAGGATGTACTTTAGTAAGGTAGGATGTACTTGAGGATATTAAGAAGTTCTTGAGAATGGTAGGATGTACTTGAGGATGGTAGGATATACTTGTGGATGTTAGGGTGTTCTTGTGGATAATAGGATGTACTTGAGGATGGTAGGATGTACTTGTTGTTGGTACGATTTATTTGTGGAAGGTAGGATGTTCTTCTGGATGGTATTATGTACTTTAGTGTTTTAGGATGTACTTGAGTATGGAAGGATGTACTTGAGGATGGTAGGGTGTACTTGAGGATGGTAGGATGTACTTAAGGATGGAAAGATATACTTTTGCCTGGAAGGATGTACCTTGAGTGTGGTAGGATGTACTTGAGGAAAGTAGTGTTTACTTGAAGTTTGGATGTACTTAGGATGTAAGAAGCACTTTAGGATCGAATGATTTACTTGAGGATGGATGGATGTACTTGTGGACGGAAGGATGTACTTGAAGATAACAGGATGTTCTTGAGAATGGTAGGATGTACATGAGGACGATAGGATGTACTTGCGTACTTTAGAATGTTCTTGAGTATGGTAATATGTACTTTAGGATGGTAGGATGTACTTGAAGATGGTATGATGTAATTTAATTTTTTAGTGTGTACTTAAGGATGGTAAGATGTACATGAGGATGGTAGGATGTACTTGTCGATGGTAACATGTACTTTAGGAAGGTTGGATGTACTTGAGGAAGGTGTGACATACTTGAGAATATTAGTATGTAATTTGAGGATGGAAGGATGTACTTGAGGATAGTAGAATGTATTTGAGGATGGAAGGATGTACTTGAGGATGGTAGGATGTACTTGGGGTTGGAAAGATGTACTTGAAGATTGTAGGATTTACTTTAGGATTTTAGGATGTACTAAAGGATGGTAGGATATGCTGGAGGATGATAGGATTTACTTGAGTATGGTGAGATATACTTGTCGATGGTAGGATGTACTTGAGGATGGTAGGATGTACTTGAGGATGGTAGGGTGTACTTGTGGATGGTAGGATGTACTTGAGGATAACAGGATGAACTTGAGGATGGTAGGATGTACTTGAGTATGGAATGATATACTTGAGGATGGTAGGATGTACTTGAGGATGCAAGGATGAAATGAAGGATTGTAAGATATACTTGAGGAGGGTAGGATGTACTTGAGGATGGTATGATGAACTTGAGTATTTCAGGATGTACTTGAGAATGGTAGGATGTACTTGAGGATGGTAGGATACTTGAGGTTGGTAAGATGTACTTGAGGATAATAGGATGTAATTGAGGATTGTAGGATGTACTTTTCGATGGAAGGATGTACCTGAGGATGGTAAGATACACTTGAGGATGGTAAGGTGTACTTGAGGATGGTAAGGTGTACTTTAGGATAATAGGATGTAATTGACGATGGTAGGATGCACTTGAGGATAGTAGTATGTATTTAAGGATGGTAGGATGTACTTGAGAATGGTAGGATGTACTTTGAGGATATTTGGAAGTACTTGTCAATTGTAGGATGTACCTAAAGTGGGTAAGATATACTCGAGGATATTACCTGTTTGATGGGTTTCTGGGAGTTCTTCTACTCCCCAAACTCTCACAAGATGACTTGTGAGAGTTTGGTCCACCAGGCTGTTGCTTGGAGCGGCCCGCAGGCCCACATACCCACCACAGCCCGGTTGGTCCGGCACTCCTTGAAGGAAACAATCTAGTTTCCTCTTGAAGATGTCCACGGTTGTTCCGGCAATATTTCTTATGCTTGCTGGGAGGACGTTGAACAACCGCGGACCTCTGATGTTTATACATTGTTCTCTGATTGTGCCCATGGCGCCTCTGCTCTTCACTGGTTCTATTCTGCATTTTATTCCATATCGTTCACTCCAGTACGTTGTTATTTTACTGTGCAGATTTGGGACCTGTCCCTCCAGTATCTTCCATGTGTATATTATTTGATATCTCTCTCGTCTCCTTTCTAGTGAGTACACTTGGAGAGCTTTGAGACGATCCCAATAATTTAGGTGCTTTATCTCGTCTATGCGTGCCGTATATGTTCTCTGTATTCCCTCTATTTCAGCAATCTCTCCTGCTCTGAAGGGGGAAGTGAGTACTAAGCAGTACTCAAGACGGGACAACACAAGTGATTTGAAGAGTAAAACCATTGTCATGGAATCTCTGGACTTGAAGGTTCTCGTAATCCATCCTATCTTTTTTTGGCTGTCGCAATACTTGCTTGGTTATGCTCCCGAAACGTTAGGTCGTTGGACATCATTATTCCCAAATCCTTGACATGCTGTTTTCCTACTATGGGCAGATTCGATTGTTTTGTACCCTGTATTATGTTTAAGATCCTCATTTTTGCCGTATCACCGTTACGGAATTTATCACCGTTAAACATCATGTTATTTTCTGCTCCCCAAGCGAAAACTTTGTTAATATCTGTTAGTAGCTTATCAATGTCTTCAGCAGAGGTAATTTTCATGCTGATTTTTGTATCACCTGCAAAGGATGACACGAAGCTGTGACTTGTGTATTTGTCTATATCTGATATGAGAATAAGGAACAGCAGCGGTGCAAGGACTGTAACTAGAGGTACAGAGCTTTTAACTGCGCTCGGACTCGATTTTACTTGATTGACTGTTACTGTTCGACAGGAAATTGAGTACCCAGCGTCCTACTTTACCAGTTATACCCGTTGACGTCATTTTGTGTGCAATCACTCCATGGTCACATTTGTCTAATGCCTTTGCAAAATCTGTGTATACGACATCTGCAGTATGTTTTTCCTCTAATGCCTCAGTGATTTTGTCATAGTGGTCAAGTAGCTGTGAGAGGCATGATCTTTCTGCTCTAAATCCATGTTGGCCTGGATAGTGGAGGTCATTGGTTTCCATGAATCTAGTGACCTGACTCCTGATCACTCTCTCAAATACTTTTATTATGTGGGACGTTATTGCAACTGGTCTATAATTCTTTGTCAATGCTTTGCTACCATTGGCAAATTACGATATAATTGAGGATGTTAGGATGTATTTAAGGATGGTAGAAAGTATTTGAGGATGATAAGATATACTTTAGGATGGTAGGATGTCCTTGAGGTGGGTAGGATGAACCTGAAGATGATTGGATGTACTGGAGGATGGTAGGATGCACTCGAAGATGGAAGGATGTACTTGAATATGGTAGAATGTACTTTAGGATTGTAGGATGTACTTTAGGATTGTAGGATGTAATTGAGAATAGCATGATGTAATTCAGATTTTTGGATGTGTTGAGGATGGTAGGATGTGCTTGAGGATTATAGGATGTACTTGAGGATAGTAGGATGTATTGAGGATGGAAGGATGTACTTGAGGATGGTAGAATGAACCTTGAGGATTGTACGAGGTACTTGAGTACGGTAGGATGCACTTAAGGATAGTAGGATGTACTTGAAGAATGTAGGATGTACTTGAGTACCTTAGAATGTACTTGAGTATGTTAGGATGTACTTTTGGATGGTAAGATGTACTTGAGAATAGTGTCATGCAATTGAGTTTTTAGCATGTGTTGAAAATGGTAGGATGTACTTGAGGCTGGTTGATTGCACTTCAGGATGGTATGATGTAATTGAGGATGCTAGGATGAACTTGAGAATGGTAAGATATTCTTGAGGAGAGTAGGATGTACTTGAAGATTGTATGATGTAATTGAGTATTTTAGGATGTACTTGAGTATTATAGGAAGTACTTAGGGATGGTAGGATATACTTGAAGATTGTAGGATGTACTTGAGGATAGTAATATGTACTTGATAATAGTAATATGTGTTGATATTGTTAGAATGTACTTGAATATGGCAGAATCTACTTAAGCATGGTAGGGTATTTTTGAGTTTACCAGTAAATATATGAGGATGGCATGACATTGTTGTGGATGATAGGATGAACTTGAGGATGGTATGATGTACTTGAGGATGAAAGGATGTACTTGAGGATGGTAGGATGTACTTGAGGATGGTATGATGATCTTTTGCATTTTAGGATGATCTTGAGAATGGTAGGATGTACCTGAGGATGGTACGATGTACTTGTGTATAGTAGAATGAAATTTGAGGATTATACTAAGTACTTAAGTATGGTAGGATGTACTTAAGGATGGTAGGATGTACTTGAGGATGGTAGGATGCACATGAGGATGGTAGGATGCACTTGAGGATCGAAGGATTTACTTGAGGATGGTAGGATTTACATGGGGATTGTAGGATGTACTTGAGGATGGTAGTGTGGACTTGAGGATGGTAGGATGTACATGAGGATAGAAGACAGTATTCAATGAGAGAAGAATGTACTTGAGGATAATAGGATATACTTGAGAATGGTAGGATGTACTTGAGTATGGAAGGGTGTATTCGAGGATTGTATAATGAACTTGAGAATAGCAGGATGTACTTGAGTATGGTAGGCTGTACTTGAGGATGGTTGGTTGTACTTGAGGTAGTAGGACGTTCTTGAGGATGGAAAGATTTACTTGAGGATGGTAGGATGTACTTGAGGAAGGTATGGTGTACTTGAGGATGGTAGGATGTTCTTGAGGATATTTGGATGACCTTTTGTATGGTAGGTTGTACCTGAGTTTGGTAGGATGTACTTGAGGATGGTAGGATGTACTTGAGGATGGTAGGATGTACTTGAGGATGGTAGGATGTACTTGAGGATGGTAGAATGTATTTGAGGATGATAGGATATTTTTGTGAATGGAAGGAAATACATGAGGATCGTAGTCTGTACTTGAGTATGGTTGGATGCGTTTTTGGAAGGTGGGATGTACCTGAGTTTGGTAGGATGTACTAGAGGATAGTAGGATGTAGTTGAGGATGGTAGGATGTACTTGAGGACAATAGGATGTACTTGAGAATACTAGGATGAGCTTGATGATGGTAAGATATACTTGAAAAGGTTAAGATGTACTTGAGGATGGTATGATCTATTTGAGCATTTTATAATGTACTTGAATATGATTGGATATTCTTTTCGATGGTAGGATATACTTGAGAATAGTAGGATATACTTGAGGATGGAAGTACATACCTCAGGATATTAGGAAGTAAATGAGGATGGTAGGATGTACTTGAAGATGGAAGAATTTATTTGAGGATGGTTGGATGTACTTGAGGATGGTAGGGTGAACTTGAGAATGGTAGGATTTACTTGAGGATTGTAGGATTCACTTGGGTATGGTAAAAAATATTTGAGGAAGGTAGGATGTACTTGAGGATGGTAGGATGTACTTGAGGGTGGGAGGATGAACATGAGAATGGTAGGAATTACTCGAGGATGGTAGGATGTACTTGAGTATGGTAGGATGCACATAAGGATGGAAGGATTGTTGGAAATAACCAACAGTTTAATACATCTTTATATTTTTATACAACTTTTGTATTAACCACAAGTAGTTACTAAAATTACTAACGTGTAGATTTAATCAACATCATGATTTATATTAAACATATTGCCAGGTTCTTCCTAGTCAGTGACGACGCGAGGAACGACAGGCAGAAACATGAATTCTTTCCACATTTAGTTGGATTTATAACAGAGTCCAGTTTATCATTTCTTTTACTAAAATTAGTTACTTACTAATAAGTTTAATTTCGTAGTATACTACTGCTTACTGGAAACCTTTATTTAGTTGATATCAAACATTCTAGAGTAAATTAATTTAATGTAAATGATTTCACCTTGATTTCCTCGATTAGCTACGTGACTTTAATAAACCAATTTATGTTATGCGAAATTATAATTTATCACAGAACAATTAAATGTGACATCAATACTCGTCACTATCTCTTCTTTCCATACTTAATTACGATATATATATATATATATATATATATATATATATATATATATATATATATATATATATATATATATATATATATATATATATATATATATATATATATATATATATATATATATATATATATTGGTGTATACTGGCAGCAGGTTTTCTTTCAAACATGTTTCATTGAATATGACCGCATATTCTGTATTTATTATTTTCTGGTTTAGGGCTTCTATCCCTCTAACTATTTTCTTAGCATCAGGGCTTAATTGAAATAGGAGTTCTCCAAAACTCATTTTCGTACTTTTAAGGTGAAGAAAAGAAGTGATTTACTATAGAGTGTATTACACTTATTTGTATAATTTGCACGACGTTTCGAACCTCCATGGTTCATTCTCAAGTGAACAGATCTTACAATACTAGTTGATTTTATACCCGCATTAGGTCAGGTGATAATACAATGAAGGTGAAAACATGGGGGGATACATAAGGGATAAACATAGGGGCTGCAGAAGGCTTATTGGCCCATACGAGGCATCTCCTATCTAAACACAAAGATTAATCCAGTGTAATTGGCCTGTTATGTTGGACATTGTCTTCTGTGTTGGCATCGATATGTTCTTGTCTTGTCCTTACTCTCATGGTGGGTAGAGTAAATAGTTCCGTGATTTGGGTGTTCATGGTAGGTCGCTCTATTCTTATGTGAATTGCCTCAAGAATTTGTAATCTTCTTGAATCTTGGGTTTTGTCTATTATGCAAGTATTCTTGTTCAACATTTCTCTTGTTAGAGTAATGTCATGGGCTTGTCTCATGTGATTCCTAGGGGCACCAGATTGAAGATGGCATGTCAAACGCCTCGTCAGCTTGGTCGACGTCATACCTATGTACTTACATTGAAGGTTACATCCTTCGTGGGGGCAAGTGTACATGTATACAACGCTTGACTGCTGTAGAGGGTTCTCCGTCGGCTTCGGGCTGTTTTTGATAAGGAGTTCAGAAGTCTTCTTGGTTTTGTAGAATATTATCAGGTTTATGTTTTGGTTAGGAGTAGTGCTTTTTACTCCTTTACGGATTATTTCTTTCATTATTCTTTCCTCTTTTATATGTACAAATCAACCATGCACAGCGAACATATAAAACATATATATATATATATATATATATATATATATATATATATATATATATATATATATATATATATATATATATATATATATATATATATATATATATATATATATATATATATATATATATATATATATATATATATATATATATATATATATATATGTCGTACCTAGTAGCCAGAACGCACTTCTCAGCCTACTATGCAAGGCCCGATTTGCCTAATAAGCCAAGTTTCCATAAATTAATTGTTTTTCGACTACCTAACCTACCTAACCTAACCTAACCTAACTTTTTCGGCTACCTAACCTAACCTAACCTATAAAGTTAGGTTAGGTTAGGTTAGGTAGGGTTGGTTAGGTTCGGTCATATATCTACCTTAATTTTAACTGCAATAAAATAAAATTGACCTCATACATAATGAAATGGGTAGCTTTATCATTTCATAAGAAAAAAATTAGAGAAAATATATTAATTCATGAAAACTTGGCTTATTAGGCAAATCGGGTCTTGCATAGTAGGCTGAGAAGTGCGTTCTGGCTACTAGGTACGACATATATATAATATATATATATATATATATATATATATATATATATATATATATATATATATATATATATATATATATATATATATATATATATATATTATATATATATATATATATATATTTATATATATATATATATATATATATATATATATATATATATATATATATATATATATATATATATATATATATATATATATATATATATATATATCCATTTACGCTCTAGATGTCTATCGAGATCCGCGCATTCGCAATTGGGAAGAGGGAGAAGACGCGAGAACATGACCAGCCACCACACAACTCGGACGCCATTAGTAGCGTGCAACAGAGAGCTACATTGTGATCGTGCTTATTTCGCTCCCACGACCAGTAGAGCGGTGCCACGTCCTTTGGCACGTCACAGCCGTGTCCCAGAGCTAGCATATCTGCAATACCATAGTCAACGCCCTTCAAGCAGCAACTGGAGGACAAGGAATGCACAGTTCTCTACATCACGGACACGCGGCTCGGCAACTATTATTTCCTTTTTGTTACCATGTGGCCACAGTAAACATTTAGGCTAGTTTTCGTTATGCCGTATATAAAATAACAAATTCCCGTACGTGTCTTCTCTAACAGTTATATAATCTAAATAGGCGATTATATTCAAATTTCTGTAGAAGAAAATTTCAATGCTTGAACATAAATTACACAGATATTTGCAGGAGATTTCTACAATGATTATCATATCCTTTAGGAAGATTTCCTTAATTTAGGATGTACTTGTAGTTACCATTAGTGGAATTCTACAATGTAATTTCTTCCAGCTCCGGGTCGACGCCAACCGAGGTGCTAGGCTTCCCCACCTTCACGTGCAACAATTTGCCCTATGCAACACGTCATCGGTGGAACGTGACAACCGATTACATCTCTCTAGTTTTACAGCTAAGCTGATCATGTTATCCGTAGTAATAACTCTGTAGTTATATCAGTGATCCCCCGAGATCAATTATACTAACCCATTGATTTACTACATACTGTACTATTCTATCCAGTAATATATTGATGTGCATTTACCTTTAATTAATGTTATATAATCAACCTTATTTACTTTCATAATTTATTTACTCTGGTGAAGAACCAGCACCATAATAATGTTAGGGATGCATTAATCTTTTAGCATGTAACCCCCCAATTTTGTGCAGGTTAATTAGTCTCCCTTTATATAAGAAATACAGTCTCGCTAAGATCCATAGTACACTAGTTCTTGGTATCAGTTTAATCCATTGTCTCATTTTGTTTTCCACTTTTCTCAAAAAGTGGTGGTCCTTCACAGCCATCGAATTATTTTATTTAATTACAAAATATTGGAGTCAAGGATGTACTTGAGGATGGTAGGATGTACGTGAGGATCCCCCGAGATCCTCGGGGGATGTAGAAATCTCCATAGTAGGATGTTAGGATGAAATGGGGGATGGAAAGATATACTCCTGGAGGGTACTATGTACTTGAGGATGGTAGGATTCGTGAGGATGATACGATGTACTTGAGGATGGAAGGATGTACTTGTGGATAGTTGGATGTACTTGAGGATGGTAGGATACACTTGAGGAAGGTAGGATGTACTTGAGGATAGTAGGAGGTACTTGAAAATGGAAGGACATACATGTGGATGATAGGATGAACTTAAAGATGGAAGGATGTACTTGAGGAAGGTAGGATGTACTTGGGTATGGTATTATTTACTTGAGGATGGTAAGATGTACTTGAGAATGGTGGTACATACATATGGACGGTAGGATGAACTTGAGGATGGTAGGATGTACTTGAGGACAGTAGAAAGAACGTGAGGATAGTAGGATGTTATTGACGTTGGTAGGATGTACTTGAGGATAATACAAGTATGATAGTACAACTATGTTGACCAGATCACACACTAGAAGGTGAAGGGACGACGACGTTTCGGTCCGTCCTGGACCATCCTCATTCCTGAATACCTGGATGGTATTCAGCTTGAGGATGGTAGGATGTAAGATTCTCAAGTCGATTGTGAGAATGATGCAGGACGGACCGAAATGTCGTCGTCCCTTCAACTTCTAGTGTGTGGTCTTGTCAACATTCTTCAGCCACGTTATTGTGACTCATCACCTGCATACATGTATGGTGGATGCACTACATACTTGAGGATTGTAGGATGTACTTGAGAATGGAAGGATAAATTTGTGGGTGTTATGATGTACTGTAGTGTTTTAGGGTGTACTTGATGATTATAGGATGTACTTGTGGATGGTAGGATGTGCATGTGGATGGGAGGAAGTACTTGAAGATGGTAGGAGGTACTTGAGGAAGTAGGATGCACTTGAGTATGGTAAGATGTACTTATGGATGGTATGTTGTACTTTCGTGTTTTACGATGTTCTTGACAATGGTAGGATGTGCTTGAGGATAGTGCAGTAGGATAGTACAAGTATGGTGGATGTACTACATACTTGGGGATTGTAGGATATTCATGAAGATGGAAGGATGTACTTGAGGGTATTATGATGTACTATAGTGTTTTAGGATGTACCTGAGTATGGTAGGATGTACCTGAGTATGGTAGGATGAACATGAGGGTGGTAGGATATACTTAAGGATGGTATGATGTACTTTAGTGTTTTAGGATGTACTTGATTATTATAGGATGTACTTGTGGATAGTAGGAAGTACATGCGGATGGGAAGAAGTACTTGAAGATGGAAGGAAGTACTTGAGGATGTAGGATGTAATTGAGTATGGTAGGATTTACTTGAGGACGGTAAGATGTACTTGATGATGGAAGGATGAACTTTAGGATTGTAGGGTGTACTTGAGTACGGTAAGATGTACTTGTGGATGGTAGGATATACTTGAGAATGGTAGGACGTACTTACTCACCTAGTTGTGTTTGCGGAGGTTGAGCTCTGGCTCTTTGGTCCCGCCTCTCAAATGTCAATCAACTGGTGTACAGATTCCTGAGCTAATTGGGCTCTATCATATCTATATTTGAAACTGTGTATGAAGTCAGCCTCCACCACAACACTACTTAATACATTCCATTTGTTAACTACCCTGACACTGAAAAAATTCTTTCTAACGTCTTCTTTCTCTGTGGCTCATCTGGGTACTAAGTTTCCACCTGTGTCCCCTTGTTCGTGTTCCACTCGTGCTAAAGAGTTTGTCTTTGTCCACCCTGTCAATTCCCCTGAGAATTTTTGCAAGTGGTTATGATGTCTCCCCTTACTCCTCTGTTTTCCAGGGTTGTGAGGTTCAGGTCCCTTAGCCTTTCCTCGTAGCTCATTCCTCTTAGTTCCGGGACCAGTCTGGTGGCATACCTTCTATCTTCTCTAACTTCGTCTTGTAGTTTAACTAGGTATGGACTCCAGGCTAGAGCTGCATACTTCTGGATTGGTCTTACATAAGTGGTATACAGGGTCCTGAACGATTCCTTACACAAGTTTCTAAAGGCAGTTCTTATATTGGCCAGTCTAGCATATGCCGCTGATGATATCCTATTGATGTGGGCCTCTGGGGACAGGTTCGGTGTGATATCGACCCCCAGATTTTTCTCTCTATTTGACTCTTGCAGGATTTCACCTCCCAGATGGGACCTTGTGTTCAACCTTCTGCTCCCTTTGCCTAATTTCATTACTTTACACTTTCCTGAGTTGAACTTTAGCAGCCATTTTCACGACCATTCCTCTAGATGGTCCAGGTCGTCATGTAGTCTCTGTCGATCTTCGTCAACTTGAGGATGGTTGGATGTACTTGAGGATGCTAGGATGAACTGGAGGATGGAAAGGTATACTAGAGGAGGGTAGGATGTACTTGAGGATGGTAGGATAGGATTGACTATTTTAGGATGTATTTGAGAACGGCACGATGTCCTTGAAGATGGTAGGATGTACTTGAAGATGGTAGGAAATACTTGAGGATGGTAGGATGAACTTGTGGATGTTAAAATGTTCTTGAGGATGGTAGGATGTGCTTGAGTATGACAGGATATACTTGAGGATGGTATATGTACTTGAGGATTGAAGGACATACTTGTGGATGGTAGGATGAACTTGAGGGTAGGATGTACTTGAGGATGGTAGGATGAACGTGAGGATAGTACAATGTACTTAGCGCAGGTTAGACGTACCTGAGGATGGTAGGATTTACTTGAGGATGGTAAGATGTAGTTGAAGATATTATTATGTACTTTAGTGTTTTAGGATGTACTTGAGGTTGGTAGGATTTTCTTGAGGATGAGTAGATGTAGCTGAGGATGGTAGGATGTACAAGAGGATGGTAGGATGAACTTGAAGATGGAAGGATGTACTTGAGGGTGGTAGGATGTACTTTAGTATTTAATGATGTACGTGACTATGATAAGATGTGCTTGAGGATTTTAGGTTGTATGTACTCACCTAGTTGTGTTTGCGGGGGTTGAGCTCTGGCTCTTTGGTCCCGCCTCTCAACCGTCAATCAACAGGTGTACAGATTCCTGAGCCTATCGGGCTCTGTCATATCTACACTTGAAACTGTGTATGGAGTCAGCCTCCACCACATCACTTCCTAATGCATTCCATTTGTCAACCACTCTGACACTAAAAAAGTTCTTTCTAATATCTCTGTGGCTCATTTGGGCACTCAGTTTCCACCTGTGTCCCCTAGTACGTGTGCCCCTTGTGTTAAATAGACTGTCTTTATCTACCCTATCAATCCCCTTCAGAATCTTGAATGTGGTGATCATGTCCCCCCTAACTCTTCTGTCTTCCAGCGAAGTGAGGTTTAATTCCCGTAGTCTCTCCTCGTAGCTCATACCTCTCAGCTCGGGTACTAGTCTGGTGGCAAACCTTTGAACCTTTTCCAGTTTAGTCTTATCCTTGACTAGATATGGACTCCATGCTGGGGCTGCATACTCCAGGATTGGCCTGACATATGTGGTATACAAAGTTCTGAATGATTCTTTACACAAGTTTCTGAATGCCGTTCGTATGTTGGCCAGCCTGGCATATGCCGCTGATGTTATCCGCTTGATATGTGCTGCAGGAGACAGGTCTGGCGTGATA